>NW_020201175.1:13241-22224 GCF_001531365.2 Cynara cardunculus var. scolymus | reverse complement strand
TATATCATCGTTAAATCTTATCTTATAAAACCAGTGGAACTTCAAAATCGTTAAAATTCATGGCTCTCGCCGCATTGCGCGGGTACACAACTAGTTATTTTATTAAGCAAATTTAGCAAAAGTCTTAAAGTCTTAAAATACTAAATGACCAAAATACCCTACATACTCACTTTTTTACCCCATCCTCTCCTCACATACACTCACCCTTTTACAACCGATTTTTTTAAAATTATAATTTAAAATTTACACTTTACATCCCTATAGTTAATTAATTAATTAATTTACTTTACGTCTTTTACTTTTAAATGTTTCATTTTAAACATTTATCAAATTAACATACATAATTGTATATCAATTAAAACATGTTTAAAAAATATATTTTTATTTTAACAAGTTACACAATTATAATCGTCTCGTTAATAYCTTMRAAATGAGTCCAATATTGAATAGTTTTTGACTTAATTATATTATTATATATTATATATATTGTGAAAAAATATTTTTAATATATGCGATTTATACTTTTATAGTTATTTATTTATATATATACTATATACTTTGGGGGTAGGCTGTCCAAATTGTATTGTACAATATGTTTTGAATTAATATGTTCTTGGGTTTTTTTGAAATATATATATACATGTATTAATTCAACCTTAATCTGAGTTTCTGGACAAGAAAGAGGGTAAGCAATTGAAATTTTATTTTAAAACCCGTCTTTTTTTGTCTTTTCATGGTTTATGATCTATCAAATTTGTAGTTCTTTTATTGGTTTTGAGTGTTTACCTTAAAACTCAAGTTTCTTGGTTTTTTGTTCTTGGTGTAAATCGAATACATTTGTGGAGTCGTTTAAATATGTTGGATTTTAAATATATTGGATTTTAAACTGTCATACAATTTTTTCATCGATAGTCTGTAATTTGAACAATAACTCTTATTTATTCAAATTGTATTAATATGCAAAGACCAAGTGTAACTTATATCATCGTTAAATCTTATCTTATAAACCCAGTGGAACTTCAAAATCGTTAAAATTCATGGCTCCCGTAGCATTGCACGGGTACACAACTAGTTGATGTTATAATGTGTTTTTATATGGTTTTAAGAAAACAAAATATATATTTTTTAATAAAATATAAATTTTAAAAGTTTGAAAAAAATAATCGATATTAGCATCGAATTAATTATTTAAAATTTATCGGTTTTATGTAATTTCTTTAATTCAATTTTTTTATTATAATTTAATTGAAGTTTAATCACGAACTATTTGTTTAATAAAATAACTCTTAAGATAATAATTAAGTATTATGTTAAAAACTTAATAATATTGTTAATTATATTTCTCATTTAGTTATCAAAAAATCATTTTACTTGCAAACAACGTCATAATTTAAAGGATAGAACATTTTATAAATAATTACTTAATTTTTTATTTACAATAAAGTTTTATATTTAGTTGCATTGAAGTGGATACAAAACTAGTGTATGTATATATGTGTGTGTCAGTATTTTTTTATTTTTACAATTGAATCTCACAAAGTATATATATATATATATATATATATATATATATGGGAACGTTCAAATGAAAACCGTGCAATTCTAATAAACCGTGTAAACTAATTTTGACCAATAGAAAAATTTCATTTTTTTTCTAATTAAAAAAATCAATAAGGGTATTTCGATCATTTACAATATTTTCTATTAAATATGAAAATTATTAATAAATTTTAATTAAGAAAACGTAATTAAGGAAATTTTATAAATGGTAACATTTAAATATTTAATTATATTTTAATATTTAAAATTTAAACTAAATATATTATGATGTAATTGAATCTGCTGGTGAATCTTGAAGATTGTAAGCCATAATGTAATAAATTCATCACATCATAGTTGGACAAAAAAATTAATACAAATGAAACAAGTTTCATGAAGGTGAAACTGATTCATGTGAAACTGATTCATGTGGCAAATGAAAAACGAGTAGTGAAACATTTTAATGGTGAACCCGTTGCATTGATGATGTAGTTGATCCATTTAATATGTGAAGTGAAAAATGAAACGGGTGCATAATGTATTTGGCTCATCATGAAGTAATTGCATGATGAAACGGGTACATGATGAATCTGCTACATAATCTTAAAGATTGTAATCTGCTCCAGAATCTTGAAGATTGTAAGACTTAAATAAATGAATTAATCAAATCAATGGTGAAATAAGAAAATTAATGTACATGAAATCGGTTTCATGAAGGTGAAACTGGTTCATGACGTTATTGAACATGAGTATTGAAACGGGTGCATAATGTATTTGGTTTGTCATGAAATAATACATGATAAAACGGGTACATGAAGAAACTGTTCCAGAATCTTGAAGATTGTAATATGCTCCAGAATCTTTATGATTGCAAGGATTAAATAAATGAATTCATCAAATCAGGAGCGAAATAAAGAAATTAATTTACATGAAACAGGTTTTATGAAAGTGAAACTGGTTCATGGCGTAATTGAACAATGAGTAGTAAACTGGTTTGATGGTGAATTCCGTTTCAGTGACGTTGAAATGCAAAATAAAACGGGTGAATAATGTATGCGGTTCGTCATGAAATAATTACATGCTGAAACGGATTCATTATGAAACCGGTGCGTCTGGAAATCATTTCATAATGAATAGGGTGCATATTTACATGGTTGTCTGAATGATATTGAAACAATTTCAGGATAAGGAATAAAAATACTGTAACATTAGCGAAAAGTGAATAAAGTTCATTATCAATATCATAAAATAACAAATGACGTATCAAACCATGAGTAAAATTTCATGTTTTATCATAAAATTCTATGAACGCAGTAAACAGTTAAGACAATGAAACTATTCATGTTGTATTATAAAATTTTATGAACTCAGTAAACAATGAAAAAATTTCGTTATCTAAATGTAACGGGTCCATCTACCAGTATAATGAAAAAATTACAAAATATGATCAGTATTACGTTGATTAGTTTGTTGATGAAATTTTGAATCTAGTTTTGTTCATATAATGTAATTCAAATTTTGAAACGATTCATTATATAGAATTGAATATGGTGTGTTTTATTTATTTTTTTGATATATTTTATTAATGGATGTTATTTAAACGTAAAAATAATACATTGCTTTACAAAATAAAATAGTTTCATTTATAATATGATATGAAAGATATTGTTGCCTTGAATATAATGTATTTTTGTTTACCATTTTACCTTTATTGCTGATATAAAATAAATTTTTAATATATATATTTTTAATTTCTTAAAATAAAGTAAACTAATATTGGTCATTGATCAAGAAAATGAATAGATGAGATTGGTTTATACGGTTTACACAAATGGAAGCGGTTTTCATTTGAACGCTCATCTATTTATATATATACATGCGAAAGATGGTGTGAGAATTAAAAATCAGGATGAGAAGTATAGCAAGAGACCCTGAACCCTTTTATCACTTTTAGTTTTATGTTAACTCATGAATTAAGTTTTATAAGGAATTAAGATGTATTGATATTTAATTAGGATTGATCCAATGGTTAGCATTTCTTCTTACACTTTTTACTGTAATTTTTCTTATCACCATAACCCAACCCTCTCTCTCTCTCTCTCTCTATCTATATATATATATATATATATATAAACTAAATTAAATGCCGTTTCTCTTGTAACACCACAAAATAACTCAACCGAATTTAATTATGTCAAGAATGATGTAATTTTAACTAAAGGTTGAAATTTAATGTGTGATTGAAATTTTGATTCAAAGTGAAGAAGAGAAATGTATGAACCTTTTATTTCGGTTACGAAAATATTGATTGAATATTGTTAACTTGTTCTTTAAATTTAAATGAATCTCACATAGATCGGTTTAAAGCATTCTTTCTAATGTATAACAATTAATACTAGTTTTAGAAAGAAAAAAAGATAATTTTATAGAGCATATTTAGAATTTAGAGATTTAATTAAGATAAAAGCAGTTGTTAAAATGTTTGATGACATTTGCATGGTTTGATAAGGAAGGTGACATTTTAGTTAGTTAACGTTGTAGTGAAAGTGAAGGATTAGGAGAAAAAGACTTCACTCTTCAAAAACATGAAAAATATTTTATTTATTTCGTTTTTTTTTTCTTTCGAGAATACAAACAAAAAAATTAATTATTTCCCTTTCCTTTTGTTTTCTTTTCTGCCCAAGTTGGGCGTAAGTTCTTGAATAATTAATGAAAAGTCGACAATTTTCCACATTTATCATTAAGCACAACAATTGGACATATATTTATCGAGTAGCTATTGAGCAGTTATCAAAAACATCGTTTTAATACAAATTGGATTATGTGAAAGTACATCCATTAAACTATGATTGAACACATGCATGGAGGTCATATATATTGATTTTTAATGAAAACCGATGGAGAAACTATATATGAAACCATCATATATATATAAATATAAATATGCCTTTTTAGAATCATACAAGTTTGTCGAATATAATATTATATTGTGTCATCTAATGTATAAGCTTGAAACCAAGCAAACCTAGGTAGGCCTAAACAAACAAGCACAAGCACAAGCACAAGCACTATGATTGAGAAGACAATGGTACAGTATCATGGTTTAAGTTTCATCCTAAACATAAACAAGAGAAGTTGATTTTTAAACATGGAAACCAAAAGGATGATATTCATCATCATATGTCCGCCTTCTACACAGAGAGAGATGAGACTATAAAGAAAAATAAAATAAGCAAAAGAAGGGTTGACAGTATGTGATATTGTTGTGGAGATCGAAGTTCATCTACGATGGTGATGATTGAAACGCACCGCACGCATCCAAACTTGACAATCAATTGCTTTGAAATCATTATATAATAGAATAGAATTAGTAATGTAGATAATATTTGACCAACGACTCATCCACATATAATCATAACATCTAGCTAGCAATATAATTATAGTGGAAACACCATTCAAAAAGAAATATTGAAATCCATATTATTAATTTATAAATAAAAAGGAAAAAAGAAAAGTAGGAAATGAATGGAAGGCATCCCAATTGCTTTGCTTTTTTCATTTCATTTCATTTTGATTCATGTTATGCCAACTTGCTTCCCATGCTTTATCCTTCCATTTCTAAAAATACCACTCTTTTTCTAATTTATAATATTTCTATTTCTATTTCTATTGATTTTTTATTTCATATATATATATATATATATATATATATATATATATAGTTGACTCACTCATTCATTTAATAAATAAATATAAATAAAAATAAAAAAGAAAAGTCGATTACAGAAGGAAATGAAAGGGAAGAAGAACATCATAACTCCACACAACTGCCTTCCATTATAACTCACCCTTTTTCCTTTTTCCTTTTTCCTTTTTCAAACAACTTTTCCATCTTTTTTATAATCATATCTCATATTAAAAGATATTCTTGTAGTATAAATGGTAAATTGTTTTTTTCTTTTTAATCAGTTGTAAACAAAATTAAAGATTATATATACGTGGAATGGTTCTTCTTCTAATATATAAAAATCGAAATAGAAAATGAAATTTTGTATTTCTTTTATATATATATATATAGAGAGAGAGAGAGTTTTTTTTTTTAAAAAAAAGATATTTTATTGATGAAGCGTATGTTGCAATGAAGGAAAGGTGTAGGTTATCTTTGATGACATATGATTCCAATATCCACCTCACAATCTCATGTCATCATTTCCCTTCTTCTTAAGCAATCTGCATCTCTCATTCTCAATTCATGTGTTCCCATTTATTCACACCACACCACAACTAATTCATGATTATATATTTACACTTTGAATTTCTTCTTCAAATCAATATCATAATTAACTTGTACATACCAATACCATCCATACTACATCTACAGTTTTTCTTTTTTTGGGGGTTTCTAATATGTAAAGAAAACCCGTAAACAATCAAATACAATTACACCCAGAAAGGAAGAAAAAAAAAACACAAGTTTTAAAAGACAAATAAATAAATTAAAACAACAGCTAGCAAGCAGGCTATATATATAGATAGCTTCTGATTGATCCATGATGATGGATGGATGATCAAGCCTTGAAACACCAGATGTGGTGGTGGTGATGGTGGTGGTGGTGGTGATGATGATGATGTTGGTGGTTGTAGAAGAAATCATCTTTTTTGATTAATCCTTGGACGTTGCTAAACTGCTGGACATCACAAGGGATGTTGATGGGTCCTCGGTGGTCGAAACCGTACTCTTCCTCCGCTTCCTTCAGTAACTCCATGAAGAGGGGATGGTATATGTAGATGACAGGTATCACAAACCTCTTTTGCTCTTCTCCTTCATGACCTACCATTACAGCCATACATCCCTTGGGTATGCTATTACTCATGTTGTGCTGATCTTTCTTAGTCTCCTGATCCTCCTGTTGTTGATGATGATGATGATGATGATGATGATGCAGATGCAGATGAAAACTCAAAAAATGCTTATCTCCACTACCCATCAAAAAAAGTAAGGAAGAACCTAAATGAATTAGCTAGAAAAGAATCAGGGTTAGGATGAGAGAATAGAGAAAGGCCAAGGATCAGAAGAAGAGATTGCAAGCAAGAAGCTGGTTAAGCAAGAGTCTGTTAAAGATCTTGGAATGTTGCTCATGGCAGCATGTATCAAAAATGACTGAATCAATGAATTGTGATAGAAGAGCGGATTTTGAAGGAGGTGGGAGGATGGGTATATATATAGATGTAGATATAAATAAAAGTAAAAGTAAAAGGGTGGAAGGAAGGTAGATTCTAGTGCATGTTGTCTTTCATCATACGCAAAGGGACGGATCATGATCACAACTTGTTTGGGTTGTGGTTGGAATTTAATCTTTTAATATTTTCCAACTCAAATATATATATATATATATATATATATATATATGTATATATATATTAAGTAGAAACTTATTCTATATTATTTTATTAAAACCAACAATTTAAATAAATACGTTGACAAACTTGTAATCTTGTATTTTTAATAAATGAAAAGACCAACTCAAATATTTCATTAAATAATGATGCTTTTATGATTCTAGGCTAGGCTCCAAATGTTTAGAATATCAAAAAGATAGTACAAAATACCAGATTAGCTCACAACCCTGTTTTACAATTTTAATTTTAGAACAACCCATGTCAATGCAAAACAATAAAATAAAGCTATATATGGTTTTAAAATGTATCTCCAATAAATTCTCAAAAAAAAAATATTTTATACAATTTCATGAAATATTATTTATTTCTTTTTCTCATATATATATATATATTTGGAAACTGTATTAAAGATTTTATTTTTCTTTTTACCAAAAATCTTTAATTTGTGAAAGATGATATAATATAGCCCAGAAACCCAAGTAATTGCCAGTTGGATGTAGTGTGGATTTTTAGTAAATTAGAAACAAAATACCACACATAAAAAAAAGGTGTTTGAGAGGAATTGAATGAGGGAGGATACACAAACAAATTAACTTTCTTATTGGAACAGAACTTGGTTGCTAATTGCCATTTTTATCCTCAAAATCCAATACAAATTTGTCTGTTTCATTTAAAAAATTGTTTTTTTTAACACCCTCCCCATTCGTATTTTAACTTAATTCAATTTAAATAAGAAATATTTCTTATAATCAATCACAAATTCATGGGTGTTATGTCAATTTTACCCTCCTCAAAATTCCATCTAAAAGTTAGAACGTGGAATATTAAGTTTAGATACATATATCTTTTGTTGGCAATGGCCGCTCTTAGAAAACCATCGGTATTGCGTCGTAAATTGTGGACAATCAACTTCTTGGATACCGCTTTGCGTCATAGAAGGTTGTTGTAAATCCATCCGATGTTTCCTCGATATTCCATGGGAATCATGGTTTATTCGTAAAGTGTTTTAATGGCTCACTGATGCATTTTTGACGGATGCTGATATTTGAAAATCCATAAGAATTTTATTCTAGCAAAACATTTTTGTTGGAATAATAGAATTTTTTATGCAAGTCTTGTGTAAAAGTCTTTACTATAGTAACGGGTATGTGTATAAACCATGTACAATAAGATGTCGCCTTTCGATACAATCAAATATAAAAAAAAGGTTCATTCTCTTCATAAAAAAAATAGGAGCATAAATTTCTTACACAATAAAAAGGATATGATCCATTTTATTATTTTTAGATAGAAAATGCAGCAAGTAAGATTTTTTTTTTTAGCAAAGTAGAGAATAGTGGCTATTGCTATTGCGGATAAATTGAGAATGAGAAGACAAATATGGTCTTGACAAGTTCATAGGAGACGTAATATATATATAATGTGTAAGCACTTGTGAGTGTGATTAGCTCTATGATGCTTATCTAAGTATTATAGTCGTAGATTTAAAGACAATAATTACTTCAACCATACTAACTTTAACCACGTCTTATCTTCTAGTGTTCAACCTTGGTTAGTTATTATCTTATTTTTTACAAAATTCTCTTGCTTTTCATAAATTTTCCATTGTTGAAATTTATTTCAACAATTATTTAACAGATGCAACACAATGAAAATCTTTTGGATACCTTACTTTTGATGCTATCAGGAATGCTATCAGTGAGTTTGTTTGCAGAAAGATCGATACTTTTGATAGAGGATAATAATAATAAAAAACGGTGTGAATTAAAAATTGTATATACGAATCATATATAAATTGTAATTAGGAGATGAAAATGAAAAAAACAAACAAGGACTTATTATTTTTCAACTACATCAAAATTTTTGTGGAGACTGTTTCAGTATAAACAGATCCGATATATATATATATATATATATATATGCTATTCAAGGGAGAACTGAGTTGTTTGTGGTAACTGTGAGAACCAATCTCAACCAATCATTTTAATATATTAATTATACAATTAAAATCAAATTAAAAGGGTATGTTAGTCAATTCTTAATT
>NW_020201175.1:0-10901 GCF_001531365.2 Cynara cardunculus var. scolymus | reverse complement strand
TATATATATATATATATATATATATATATATTTGAGATGATGGAAAACGTAGTTTTTAGTTGATGCATATTTGGGGTGTAAGTCAATGAATTGACCTGACCTATAATTAAGAAAAAGTCTTTGTATTACATTAATTAAGGAGTTGCTTATATATAGGAAGTAGAGACCCACACATATTCTTGGTCAAATGAAACACCACACCACACCACATGCCTCTCGTCATTCATATATCACAACAAATAATAAATTTATAATATCATAAGTTATGTAGGTATAAGTCAATAACATATATATACATATATTATTTTAAATATAATCAGAATTTTAATGAATAAAGAAGGATGTTTTATTGCACATAAACAATAACAAACTGACTTTGTCAAAAAAAACCATAACAAATTTAAGTAATATGCTAAAAACATGAAATAAAATTGAGCCTTAGAATTTTCCACTTTAAAAATTGAATTATGTTGCAGCTATATTTTTAAAAGAGTAAATTACGATTTTCCTCCTTCTGCTTTGTTAATTTTTTTTATTTTCATCCATCATGGATTTCATCACTATAATTTTAATTTTATTGTTATTTTCATCTTTATTATTATAATTTTAATGATTTTTGTTTAAGGTTCATGGATAAAAAACAATAATTTTTGTTTAAAGTTCATTAAGAAAAACAATGATTTTTGTTTCGTCAATTAACTTTGGTTATTCCAATTATTTTTTTGTTGCCAAAGTTCATATATGAAACTAGAAAATGAATAAAATAATTAAATAAGTTTATAGGTGAAACAATAAATGAAGAAACTTTAAGTAATATTTAATGAATATGATAATTAAGTGAATAAACCATATATTTTAGAAATATGATAATTAAAAAAAATGTAATAATTAAGTGAATAAGATATTCTAAGAACGTGGTATATCAATATATAAAAAGACAAAAAATGTCTCGGTTAACAAAGTTCATACTAATTGTTTGGTTAACAAAAGAAGAATACCCTAAATTATTAAATATAATAAATTACTTTGTTATCAAACATAAATTAAATTATAACAAAAAGTTGAACTAAAAATGTACACAAATAGAACTTTTAAATTGTTAATTTGGTACTAATATTACATTTTTTTTTGAAACTTTTATGTGCTCTTCAAATTTATATTTATTTATTTATAAAAGAAAAAAGTCTAAAAAACAAAACAAATTATCTGATTTTGATTGTTTAGGTCCTTAAACTATATTTTTGAATGGTAAAATCCATAAACTTTATAAAACATGTTAAATACATCATTGTAACATGTAAAAACAAGTTAATGTGATAAAAATTTAGAAAAAATCAAACAAACATGTGATTTTAAATAATTAAGTCCCTATAAATCTTTACTTTTTTTTTCCTGATTTCTTTTACCAAATAAATTCTTGAACTTTTTTTGGAATAAATAAATCCCAAACATTTTTCGAAAAACAAAATCATGAACTTATTTTGAACAAATAAATCCGTAACTTTTTGGGAACAAAAAAATATATACAATTACTCTGAACCAATTAAACAAAGAAAAATTATATCATTTTCATAACTAATTCTGAAACATACAAAAATTGTTTTTAACCCATAAATAGATACATACAAAAACACTTATATGTGACAAAATTAAATTAATGAACTTAATTTATGTTTTAAACATAACTTTTGTATGTTTTGTAATTACTAATGCAAATGGTATAATTTTTCTCCGATTAATTGGTTCATGGAACTTTGTTGTCGATGAGAGGATTGCATATATTTTGTTCGTTCATGTTTTTGTTCAAAATTAAGTTTATGATTTTGTTTCTTCAAAAATAATTTGCTCTAAAAAAGTTCAACAATCTATTTGGTAAAAAGATTTAGGAAAAACTTTAGGGATTTTAAAAAAAAAAAACCCGAGACTTGATTCATTCAAAATCGGACAGTGTGTTGGGCTCTTTTAGATTTTCCCCAAAATTTTATCATATTAACACATTTTTACAAGTTACAAGGATGTATTTTAACCAATTTTAAAAACTTTAAAAGTTTTATCATTCAAAAAATAGTTTAACAATTTAATTACTCAAAATCAGACACTTTGTTGGTTTTTTAGACTTTTCCCAATATAAAAACATTATTTTTTCACAATAATGCAAAGCCATATTATAAAATCGGCAGAGTCGAATAATAAAACGAAACAGTAAATTCGAGATGTATCTTGCTGTATTACACGGATACATTTATAGTAATTGAAAAAAGTATCAAAAAGCTTCTAAATGCTACTACAGTTAATGTTTCAATAAGTTAGTTTATTTTCATCTAAAAATGTAGTAAAAAATAAGTTGACTTATAAGGTAACTAATGTTTATAAAAGGAGGGGAATTTTCTTTTGAGAATACATGAAATTATGATAATCTTGAGAATTTGTGCATCATGTGTTATTTTTATATGATTTTTTTTTCATTTAAGACTAGATTTTTGAATATTGATTAATATATATTTGTTTCAGAATACGTAAGATTCACATGTACTCGGTTCACAATGTATATTTTGTATTTCACAAACACTCCATAAAGTTTCACGTTATGAACCGAGTACGTGTGAATCAAACTGTAATAACCAAAAAAAAAGAGGAAAGAAATTGGATATAATTTAATGATAGGAAACTTAATGGTCATGAAACCTACGACCATTAATTATGGCCTATCGTTTCATATTCTGTGAAGCCGCCGATGGGGCTTAGTATAAAATGGGAGTTCGTAGCTTTATGTGTAGCTTGGAGTCAAGAAGGAGAACTATTATGAGAAAAGACGACGGTGGACGCTGTAATGAGAGTTGACGGTGCTCTACATCGTAGCTAGTTTGACACCAATCGCGGAGACGTTAGCCACTTCAAAGATCGGTTTGGGGTACGACATGTATTGTGAGTTACACGTGATTTATTTTTAAAATGGTTGCATGCCTTATTATCTACAAGTTGTTTGGAGTTTCTCGAGATTTTTGATATGCTATATATGCGTGAAAAGTTCGATATTTTTATGTGTTTTGAGTATTTGTGTGTCAATGGGGATGTACTACAATATGAATTTGTAAAGACGAGCATGCTTTGTGAGCTTGTCTAAGCCATAAGTGCGGACATGTTGTGTGAGTTCGTCAAGTAATGCTGTGTGAGGTAGACATCTCGCATGACGCCTTTGCTTTGTGATGTAGACACGCACTATAATATCTTTATTTTGTGAAAAGTATTATTCTCATCAAGGCATGCTAAATTTATAATGATTCGTGAAAATCATTTATTGTAAAAGTTGTTCCTCGTGCATGAAAACCGTGGATTTACTTGGTCTAAGACTCACCTAAAACTCTTTTAAAACTTTTTCACCCAGACGGCTATTTGAGTGGAAAGAAAAATGCAATAAAGAGAGATAAGGATTAACTCCAAAGAAGGTTATGTGCAGATCAAGACATTATTATATAAAACAAAGTTATGCTCCTCAAGATTGTAATTTAGATGGTGATATAATTTGTAAGATTAAAAATTTTATTTCTGTTGCAATGTAAGTGTTTGATTCTGGGATACTAGTTTTGATATATTTAAGTATTTGAAATATTGGGGATGTTACACAAACATTATGTAATGTTAACCAATATATTAAATATTAGACGTATATAGAAAAAAAATCATATAAAATAAAGCATGAGACATAAATTATGAAGATTATTACAATTTCATGAATTTTGAGATGAGTAAAACAATACGTAGATACATAAGTATAAAAGTATTAGTATGTGAATGGTTTGTTTGATTAAAAAGGAAAAGGAAAAGGAAAAGGAAATGGAATGAAATCAATAAACATAAAAACCCCCACAACATCTACTTATCTCTTTAGAAATTATAACACCCTTGCTTTAATAAATAAAAAGATTAAATATTATAAAAAAGTTAAAGAAAAAACTATGCATTGAATTTTTTTTGTTAACCGATACATATATATGACAAATTATCATCGTATTTGAAGTTTTCCTTACACTTTAAATAGAAAACCTAGTAAGTTAAGTTACATTCTTGTTCCCTTTCTTTTCTAAATTAATAATCACGGATCGGATGGTAGACGTTTTACAACAACTTTTGGTTCATTAATTGTATTCTTAATGTTATATATATATATATATATATATATATATGATTGTGGAAGAGGGGAAAAAGAGAGAAGGGGCACCCATCACAACATTTGGTTGGTCTTCAAAACTTATTTAATTGAAACAAGAAAAATGCTTCCCCAAATAACCTCTTTAATACACAAATTTAAACAGAGTTAAAACAATGGACCAAAAGCATAATTGTTTAAAAAAGAGACTTAAGATGTTATAATTATGTAAACTCTAAGGACCAAAAATGTAACTTTTCTCCAACAAAAATGACGTGTTTGAGTAACTTGCTTAGACTCATTCACATTTTCTTTGTTAAAATGATTTTTCCTCGACAACTATTTACTTACTTAATTCATACGAGCTCCATTTGTTATTATTTAAGGCATCATCTCATCTTATCTTATGGTTCTGAAAAACTTAAAGAAGCCTTCGCTATATGTATCCGACGTATAGTTGATACAAGATTAAACCAAATCGCATCTATTGGGTTGGAATTAATTAACCCTATAACTTTTCTATACTACGGATTTCATATGATTGTCAAGTTCTTGGTTAATATATGTACATTAAACATTAGACAAACTCGTAATTAGCTATATTCAAAATTATATTACAATTTCAACTATAATTATACTTTCTTATTTGCATGAAATTTCAACTTCTCTTTGCCTTTTTGTATTTTCTCATTTTGATTTTCTTTCGTTTAAGCAAAACGTTTATAAAATGATCGATGTGCCAACGATTCAACCAAACAGACCCAACCCAATGCGGACAGTTTTGTTTGGGTTGTAATTTTGATTGAGTTGGGTCACGTTGAGATTTTTCAAACCGTAGACATTAATTGAGTTTGGTTGTTCAAATTAATGTCTTCAATCCAATATATATATATATATATATATATATATATATATATATATATACATACAGTGATAGGATATGATGACTCGTGAAAAAACAAGGCAAATTCGATGAGAAATATGGGCCTATTAGCATTGAGCCTAGTTTTATCATATTTTATGCAATTTCCAGTAGGTTAATTAATTAGCATCGATGAAATGGGTTCTTAGGTATATTTTGATGTAGAAACCCAAATTCTGAAGCACATGCATGCAGTTGGAGCATTAACGGATATAATTAATAAATGTAATTAAACAAAGAGAAGAGGGGAGGGGAGGGGAGAGAACTGTATCCGTTGCCATTTGCCAATCTAATTAAATTCACACCAACGAACGACTTCATGCTATACAATTCTCTCCCACCTGCATGCTGCCTAATTGTTGCTACTTCACGGAGACAACCGCTATATACATATACACAACACTTGGATCGTCGCTTTCATTTTTCATAGAGGAATAACACACAATTAACACTTGCTTATTGCTAGCTACCTCCTTGGACCTTAATTACTTCTTTCCAACGATCAACAGCCGCCGGCCACCCACCCACCCACCCACCCAATTCACACTTGAAAACCCCCAGCAGCTAAGCTTATGATCCAACCACAAGATGCAAATTATACGTATATTATATAATTTGCATTCATGCATGCATGCATTGCACCCACCCTGATGCTCGTTCGCTATATATTCCCTCGGTCCTCCACCGGCTGCATGTAGCGAACAACAGGATTCCACTGGCAGTAGTCTCCGGCAGCCACAAGCGCCTCCACTATGGGCTTTATCACCAACACAATCTCTGCTACACCGCCACATATTGCCACACTCACAAACATCCCCAACAACACCCCACCGTACCATATGCTTTCCGGTTTCCAAATACCCACCACCCCCAGCAACAATGACTCCACCAGTACTGACATCATCACCGTCCATCCCAACACCTCAATTCGTAATTTCATCTTCTTATTGATCACCAACGACACCACCCGCCAACAACATATTAATAAACCCACCGAGTACACAACCCCAAATGCTCCAAAAACAATGCTGCTCAACAACGGATAGGTGCACCTCATGCTCTTGTTCCCACTTTCATCCACCGACAGGAAGGAACTTCGAATCATCATCCAAGGCAATTGCGCCTTTAACGGATTAAAGAAGACGACGACTGTTTGCAGAATCAATGTGGGTAAACTCATGAACAACACCCGTAAAACTGCCCCTATCTGTGACGGGTTTTGTTTCTTGACGGACTCGCTAATTAGGAAAAAGAGGGTGATGAGGAAACCAGGTTCCATAAACCCTAGAGAAAATACGACGTGGAGTTTGCATAGGTCGTCCTGTTGCGACAATGTTAGGGATGGCAAGGATGGGAAAAGATAACGGCTACGGAAGAGGGGAAGGCGGATGATTTCGTTGATGGCCCAATGAGAGATGAAGAAAACGAGGAGCAGGCGGACAGTCCAGAGATTGTTGAATTCCCGGAGGTGGCATGCGCCGCGAGATCTAAGGCGGAGGTGGAAGATGAAGGAGAGAGAGATGAGGGAGAGGAGGAGAAGGGCGCCGATGACGGGGATGGTGGCGAAATCGAAAGCAGTGTCGACGACTGGAATTGGAGAGGTGTCGTTTATTTGGGAGGAGGATGCATGCAAATTTGGTAGAAAGTAATCTCGGCCATTAGGAGGGAAGGCCGAGAGTAGTTTTCTCATACGAGACTAGGGCAATGATGGAGAGGATGGCGGTGGTGGTGGTGGTGGTGGGTGGAGGACGACGGCTGTGGATGAATGTTGCATGCAATCACATAATTTTTGGGAAGAAAGGTGGGGAATTGAGGTTGTTTCCGTAACTATCTACACATGCGAATTTACAACGACATCTCCTTCATTCTCGATATGTCATTCAATTTTCATTTTGGTGTTATTATTAATATATATATATATATATATATATATATATTATATGATTAACAATTCATTACAAGGAACTCAAAATAATACAATAAACGCATATTTAGCATCATTTAATTAATTAATTATTTGGCTTGATAATCTCCGACGTCCTTAAAACATGCATGGCTAATTATGTTATTAAATAAAATACCATATTTTTAAAATTAATTTATCTATACAGCAAGCCTACTAGCTTGTGAGAAAACTGGAATTTGGATTTTATAAATTCACAAGAAGATATTAATTTTTGTTTATTATTTTTGTAACATATGATATGATATGGTATGGCATATATAGTTATATAGTCGTAGCAAAAATTGTTGGGTTAAGTCCGGCATGCAATGAGCAACCCTAATTACCGGACCCGTCGACTTTTGATTTGCCTATGCCCTATCCATATGGTCGGTGTAATTAGGCTTCCTACAAATTAAATCCGTGATAGTTAGCGGTCGTCATATCATTTATTAATTTTTGATGTAATTGAGTAAAAGTAACCAAGTTATAAAAATCTTATTTATTTATTTAAAGCCAAAGCCAACCATCAATAAAAACAAAACAACCGAAATCAAAAAGAAGAAACACACCAACAGGTCTAGAAAAAAATAAAATAATAAAGGCAAAATCTTTGACATAATGAGAAAGCCAACGAGACGAGGCAAGCTTGATCTCGAACAAAAAATCACCATCCTCATGTACAATATTTAATTTACTTTCTGAACTCAAAATTAAAATCAACATGTACGTACGTTTTCACAAACAAGGCACTCGATCGTGTAATAGAACACAATTCATAGGAAGAAAGAAAAAAAAGCTAGTGAGGATAAGTTGAAGATGAAAAATGTTTAAATTTAAGATGTATAATTGAAGAAGAAATTGGATAATATAAAATGTAATTTGAAGAAAAAAGGAAAGATAAAGAATTAATTGGATACAAGTGATAATATAAAATGTTATTTAAGAAGGAAGGAGTGTTGGATGTTGATTGAAAATGGAGAGACATGAATTGGGTAACTTCTCCATCTCTGAAACTTAACTTCACCTCTTTCCACTTGCACCTTTCATTTGCCTACACTCATTATTACTAACAACATATATATATATATATATATATATGTATATGTTTTGTCAACATCCATCCATGCTTACATTTTTATGTATGTATTTTGTTCCCAAGGCCAAGGCCAAGGCCAAGGAGAAGGAGGAGTTATTTTAATAGAAAAAGTACAAGGGAAGGGAAAGGTTGGGTATGAATTTTGCAGATTTAATGTTGTTCAAGTACTACTCTTACACTCTCACCATTTCACTTCCATCTTCAACCCCTATACTTTCCATCACCACTTGATTGCCTTTTTTATTCTTCACAAACAACAACCAAGTTCAACTAATAAAACACTACACGTCTATATTTAATCACATATGATGAAATGAAAAATGTGTGTACGAAACAAAGCCAATTTTCTAATATAATATCACATGTGATATTAATATAGTTTCTTAGTTTGAGGACATTATAAATAAATAATTAATGATACATGAAGAGTTGATTTTAAGGAGAAAGGAGTAATAATAAATAAATAAATAAATAATAGAATGGTGATGCCAAAAATCTAAAAGGGTAGATTGCGTTAACATGAAAAAAGAAATTCAAGAAAGATGCCTAAAAGATTGTTGCAGAAATATACCACTTTTGCTTTCTATTAACCCATTCCATTCCATTTTTTTAACTATTCATCATCATCTTCTTCTTGTTACTTACTTAGATTTTTGGCATCACCACTTCCAAACATGCCTCATATCTTTGTAACATGTAACCAAACATAAAACCAAATAAAGAGAGGATAAATTTATGTCTTGCATTATAGACTAATGACCTATGTATGTATCTATGTATCTATGTGTGTGTCTGTATATATATATATATATATATATAGAGAGAGAGAGAGAGAGAGAGAGAGAGAGAGTAAATTAAAGAAAGATGGGTAGGTTAGATTGCTTACAAAAACCAGAAGAAGATAATTGAAGCACAAAGTTGAATGAATGATTATAGAGAAAGATGGCATGGCAATGGCAATGATGCAAAGTTTGTCAGATAAGACAAAAACCAAAAAGAAATAGCAGTGAAGAAGAGCCATCATCATTACCCCAATCTCCTAGTCGTAGCTACTGATATAACAAACTAATTCATCTTTCATGATGATGAAACATAGATCTGAAAACAAAAATACCCAATTCAATCAAACCCCAGTGGCAGCAGATATATGGAAGCAAAAATTGAGGGGAATGAAGCCTGGTCCGACGACATCCCACTCCCACAGATGGTGTAGGCATCGAGCCCAACAACATTCCCCACAAAAATAAGCTTCTCAACCAGAGAAGACGAATTTACCCCACTATCACTTCGCTTGCTTCTTGGAGCCCGGAGGTATATATCATCACCAATGTGATTTTATATATATATATATATACACCACCTCCCTCCTTCCTTACTTACATTACATCTATCTTTTGTTGTCAATTTACCAATTTGCCCTCTACTTCATATTCACAAATATAATCCCTAAGTATTGTGTTCTCCAAGTCCATTTTTACAAAGAAAAAATAACAAAATGAAGAAAAAAGAAATATCTAGTTTTTTTAGGAGAGAAATAATGTTGATCTTTCTATCAAAAAATTTCTAAAAAAAAGGAGGGGAAAATTATAAGTACCTATAAAATGACATGATGATTTACTACCCATCATTACAATATGTTGTGAAATAAATAAAAGATATATAAATAATTATTATGTTTCATTTCCTTGACAAATAAAAAGAATTCCTTTAATTTCTTTCCAAATTTTAAAAAACAACCAACGAAAGAGTGATGGAATTTATGTAAGTTATTAATACATCATATACTTTGTACTTAATTACTTGTTTTGTTAAGCAACGCGATTAATATGAATGAAGCATAATTTATTAAATAAATGTTGTTTTTCATTTTGGTACTCACCTTAACCCTTAATCTAAACTACTTATTAATCAATTTTCCATGACTTCATCAATATCTTAACCCACTCTTTTTACAACTTCATAAGTAAATAAACAACGCTTTCTAATTCTAAACTCTTAATATAAAATAAAATAAAAATCAATTTTTTCTTATGTTTTTGTTCCGGTGAAAAAGTAAAACTAGTATGAAATTATTGCACTTGCGTTCTCGACAAAAAAAAATATATAGTTGCTATGTTTTATGTATTTGGAAAAATAAATAAAAAACATTTGATAATTTTGTTTTAATATAAAATATATTGATAAAAAAAAGTCACCCAACACATGAAGTATATATTTATTAGTCAAGATATACATATAAAGTGATTAGATTAGATAAGAGATAGATACATTTTTAAAGGAAGTTAAAAAGAAAATATAGTTCAAACTCAAATTGTGTATTGGGTTTGGTTTTATTAGATGGGTATTGGGCTTATGGATTGGGCCACGACCACATGCTCATGCTGCACTGCAGTCTTCATTCAAATATTTTATTAATGAAACATTTGTATATCATTCAAAATCAAATTGATGATTATGGAAGGATGGTGTCAAAATGAATCTAAATCATTCATTTCAAATCCATCCCTAGGAATTCATCTGCTGCCTTTTAATTTAATGTGCATTCAATGCTTTATTAACCTTTCTTCTCACCCATAACCCATAACCCATAACCCAACCCTATATATATACATATTAAAACAACAATCAAAATGTTATTCAATGAGAATACTTCTATCCTATTTATCTTTTTTTTTTTTTTTTATTTATTTTTAATATACAATCAACACATTAATTGTTAACTCTTTTATTTTCCTACTTTTTTAACTCCCTTTTCATTATTTTATAAAAGAAAATTGAAGGGGGTTAAAAA
>NW_020201174.1:64709-74976 GCF_001531365.2 Cynara cardunculus var. scolymus | reverse complement strand
TATATATATATATAATATATATATATAATATATATATATATATATATATATATATAACCAAGAAAGAAAAAAAAAATAATAATCAGGATATTACACAAGGGTCCGGATCCCTTCTCACACTTTTACTTTTACTTTTCTTCCCATCCAATCATTCTTCTTTAACTTATTATGTGTGTGTATATATATATATATAAATATAAATTTATTATGTATATATTATATTACATTATCATTATTCTTTGAAAAGATAGTAAGAACACTAAGGTAAAATATGAATTTGTCCTCATGTGAGAAGCACATGCTCATATTTAACGGAACTTTGTTAACAGGTGTTAGTTCAAGGGACCACAAATGCAAGGAAATGAAAAGTTACAGACAAACGACAGCATAATTGACTAACATTTTAAGTAAATATACTCGTAGAATAATGACATTAATTATTTAAAATAAATTACATTTAATGGAATGTTGTTTGTTCGATTCTTATTTTACGAAATTCATCTTTAAAAACTTCATTTTGGTATTTATGAAAAAAGAATTTTAGTTAAAGACTTCAATAACTATTTTGTTTAATAAAATTATATTATATTGTTTAATGGTATTAAAGATATAATAAATACAGTAATTGCAAGTAGGTTTAATAGTACAAAGATCTAAACAAAGTACGCTACATTTTGATTTAAATTTACCTTCATAATAATAAAAAAATAGTATTTTAAAATTCCAATTCATTATATTTATATAATACGTTGATAATTATACATACTTCTTGTTTTTGCTTAGATATTTAGGACCAGAAGATCAACTGATTATTTAACTACGTGTAACGTTTTTTTAAACTCTGTTTTTTTAACACCAAAAGACACAACGACAATTAAAATATAAATCAAAACAATAACGAATTTTATATAATAACTATTTGATAAATTCAACTTTTGCACAACATCTAACAAGAACTTGCAATGTATTTTTAATTTGAAGAGCTTAATCCTAAAAGCCAACATTATGTAACTAATTACATTTTACGCGTTTTAAATGAAACGGCTATGTAAGCCGCTTAATGGTGCAACTACATTATTTCTCGTGCTACCATTCCAAAAAGAAGTGTTGGGTCTGCTTCCGACAAGGAGTACGTTAACTAGGTTTGACGTTTTCTTATATCATAGAAATTTGAAAGTATATATTAAAACGAATAATAAAATAAAATAGTAGATATTATTGTAAAATGGGAGGGGTGGGTGGGTATTGGGGTATGGGGTATGGGTGGGTCATGAATCATAATGGGTATTGGATGGGGTGTTGGTAAGGTTCCATTCCCATCACCCTTCTTCAATATCATACCCAAAGATTGTGCTCAATTAAAGGGAACAAACTCCTACCAACTAACATGCTCCCCAAAGTTGGTGGCTTATTAATTCCTTTTTAATGCTTATCACTTCATATATTTCCTTTTTTTTTTTTTACAAAATTATTTTATGATATTGTTTTGTGGTAACTTTACATATGTTATTTTTTTTTATCAGTTTTCATTATGGATTTATAGTTTTTTATTACGATACTGGTATAGTGATCTTATAATTAAGTGGGATTGTGAAATTATAGCGCACATATGAAGTAGCTATTTTTTTTGTTAAATTAGAAGGGTACTCGTACAATACAGTGAGATATATTTTGATTACTTTTTTCTCGTTTCCTTCTTCTCTTTCTTCCATAACGTGAGCTCGGAGAAGAAAGAGATAGGAGGGTCCTACGGAGAATGTGGTCAGAAATCCATAATAGAGTCCGACCACAACGACCGMATTGATTATCTTCATGCATAAGGATACTAGATTACCTAGTAGAAAAGATTTCAAAATCATCATAAACCTCCCTTTTTCTTTTCTAATTCAATGTTCTATTTTATTTTTTGTCAATGTCGATGTTATAATACGATTTTATGTGTTTTTAAAAAACAATAATGATTTTATTTTTAAATAAAATATAAATTTGAAGATATCATAAAAATTATATCAATGTTAATATCAAATCAACTATTTAAAAGTTCTCATTTTTATGTAAAATCTTTAATTTTTTTTTATTATAATTTAATTTAGATTTAATAATGAAGCCATTTATTTTTTGTTTAATAATATAATTTTTTTATAGAGAAAATAATTAAGTATTTTATTAAAACTCAATAATTATTCTAATTATATTTTAGAATTTTTATATTTAAAATGAGATGTTTATTTTCTATTTGATTATGTTTATCGGTAGTTAGTTAGCACGAATTTAAATATGAAGCTTTAATAAGTTGCATTTATGCATAACTTACTCGTAATCTTCAATTTTAAGTAAAATGCATAAAAAATGGTTTTGAAGAGTTTTTGTCAAATGCTTTATAATATAGTATAAATATAATTGTAATTTTAATATTATTATTATTATATAAGTAAAAGCAACAAAAACGTGAAGTAATTAATACAGGGTACAAACAATAATACAAAAAGTCACTGATAGAAAAAGCATGACCCTTGATTTTGGGGTTGGGGTTTAAGGGTTAGACGCCTTACTTTATATCTACTCACAAGATGGTCTATACAGATGAAATCGATTAATTGAAACTCATTTAAGACAAAGCAGTGTAAGTACTTTATAGTAGACATTATTCGTTGATTGTTTTTTAGGATGTACTAAACATGTTGACCGGTTTTTTGTTTTGACTATTTACATGTGGAACGAATTCAAGACTAGATTTTCTTTTAGATCTAGTTTCTTTAATGATTAATTTTCAAATATACCGACTGTGATCACACAAACTTCAGTTATATAAATAATCAATGTGTTGAGTGATATCTGATAACTTTGGTCAAAATTTTCAGTACATGTAATCTTTTGACAAACTTCCTAATGCCAACCCTCGAGTTCCCTAAGGTAGTTGTGAATTTCATTTCACTGCTATAACATTTAAATAAATGAATAAAAAGTTAATGACACGTTTTTTTTTAATAAATACGACATTGGGTGGTGGTAGTGACAACAATCGGGAGTGATAACATCTAAATTTAAAATTGAATTTTCTTTTAAATCTAATTAATAAATGCGATGATCACTCGAACTTCCTTAAAAGGTAATTCTTATACTGAATAATCTCTAATAATTTCATTCTATGTAATTATTTTAACAGATTTGCAAATCGAAGTTGTGAATTCATTTTACGAGTAAACTAGCTATCAATCGTTAAAGAGAATGGGGCAAAATTAAAAAAAAATGCATTTTCGACACGTAAGTATGTTTTATGGGCCGTTTACCCAAATGCTTACCCGATAAGCGCTTACCAATAGGAGTTAGCACTATAATTATTTTAGAAGCATAAGATTTTAGTACATCAAAACATATCGAATGCTACAATTTACTGGGTAAACGATTACCTGAGTAAGAGTCGTCATCCTCACTTACCGGGTAAGACTCTCCATCATTCTCATCGCTCTTATCCGGTAAGATTTTTGACCCTTCTCATGTTCATCCAATGAGGAAATGTATGCGTTAAACACTTACCAAGTAAGTGTTTAGTAAACGACCTCTTAATTTTCGCAAACAACACGGTATTACATTAACAAAAATCAAATTGGGCCCAGTGCATATGGCCCATTTTAAACGTAGCCCAGTAAGCAAATAACGTAATGCTACCAAAATATTTGGTCAAAAAACTCTTAATTATATTCACTAGATTTGTAATTTTTTATTTTATTAAACTTATATTTGTAATTTCAAGATATTAGAAAAAGAACGAGTATTAATACGAAAATCAGATTTTTTTAAAGAAAACGATATAAATCATGATTTTAATCGACTAGATCTATAAGATGGATTTATCGTCACGCATGCTAAACAAGTAAACATTTCTTTTAAAAAAAGACGTAGCCTTATGAGAGATGACAACGTTGGTGAACTCGAGCACGAGTCTCTTGCTCCAAACCTAAATAGAAACTGCTAAACAAACCTCCTATACATGCTAAATAATATGGGTGTACAAAATCCTAACAACCTGGCCAAAATCCATCCTAAATAATTCATTTGAAGTCATTCGATGTGTAAAATATTTAAATTGTTGGTATCCGGTTAGAATTATTTGAACCCAACTAAACTCAATGAAGATGAAACCCTTTTATCTGTCATACACACCTTTGCTAAATAGATATATCTGTTGCCTTTGATGTAGATGACTGTGTAAGATAACTAGTTAGTTTTTTCATAAATGTATCTTAATTGCACTGTAATTTCATTTTCTATTTGCAAGAATCTTTAACTTTCATTTTAGTGTTGGTCTTGTTTTTTCTTTGTTCCTCATATAGTATAAAAGGTCAATTTGGTAGTCATTCAACAGTACTCGCACCAATCCGTCTACTTCAAAATAGATTTTAATGGGTTGGGGTTTTTCAAACCATACTAGTTGGATTAAATTATTCAAAATGTCTTCGGTTGACCAATCCAACCATGTACAACAAGGAGCAGATCTATGAATAGGGATGATGATTTGCCCCGACCCGGTGGGGAACCCGGTTCACCCGACCCGAACGGGGACGGGGATTCCCAGCTAAAACGGGTCCCGGGACCGGGGATCCCCGGTAGAATCAAACCAGGGACGGGGGATGTTACTCAAATAGGAGTCGGGGATCCCCAGTAGAATCAAACTAAAGGAAACTATTTATGGGGTTTGACCAGGGTTTGACCGGAGATTGTTAGAGATTTAACCGGGGACGAGATGATATTCCCCGTACTCGCCGGGGACCGGGGCCAGGGGACGTTACTACAAACCGGGGCCGGGGATTACAAAACCCGCCCCATTCACGCCCCGTTGCCTATGCCTATCTATGAAGGCCTCTTCGGGTCCCTTGCATCCACTCAACCGATTTTCAAAGCATAATATTTTTGAGGTATAAAAGGTGTGCATACTAAATTTTTTATGGGATGTTTCGGGATATTAAAAAATATAAAAGTCATCAATTAAAAAACTGAAAAAATCCATTAAAATCAACAAAAAAAACTTCTTGAAATTAATTAAAAGATTTTTTTAAATAACTAAATTCAGTTAAAAACATATCAGACAAATTTATAGATGTTTTAAGGGACGCTATGTACAACCTTACTACATAAATAATTTGTTATAAATTCATAAATAATAATATCAACCCCCATATTTTTATTTTTCATTTTGATTCCAAATAAAATCTTAATTTTTGCGTGAGTCTGGCAGCGACACGTGTCCTATTTCCTTTTACATATTTCTTCCTGGATGATTTCTCCTGATTTTGCTTAATGCTCACAAAATTCATCGAAGCTCCTTAACAATGGCGATAACTGTATCTCCTCCAACGATTACATCATCATTCTCTCAACTTTCTTCACTTTCTCCCTTCCAATCTCCCCCATCACTATCATATCCATCTTTCTCCTCGTCTCCCACCATCACACGTCCCCTTAATTTATATCCAAACAGAAACAATCGAACTGTTGTTGTCCCAAAAGCTTCTTCCACCACCACTTTCTCCCCTGAAATCGCTGATGTACTCGGAGAAGTTAACATCTTCACCGCTTCCGGAGACTCCGTCATGTTCAACGAACTCTGGGATCAATCCGAGGTACTTTCGTATTTATGTAAATTATTGAACATCTCTGTGATAAGTTAATCAGTTAGGGATAATTTATTGTTTCCATATCAGAATTAGGTTAATCACTTTGTACTGTAAAACATTAAACCCTGCAATCCATGAACTTCTAAGAAGAAAAAATTTCTCGAAGCGATAAACATGAATCGATGCGAACCAGCCTCTCTATGGTTCATGTTTTCAAGCTGATTATTAGAAATCTACATTTTCATGTTTGTGGAAGTTTAATAATAAAAAAATTGGGACTAAGGGCAGAATTCACTTTGTACTGTACACCGAACAACATGAAGGTAACTAGAAGAGATCAGATTTACTCCTTGCAAGCATATCAAGACAACCAAGGGCAGGATTCGCTTGATTGATAAAGAAACCACAAACTGAAAGCGAAGATTTTACATCGCAGGCTTAAGGAAAGCAAACAATAATGATCAAAATGACCTTGAAACATGTCTAACCATTCAAGAGTTCATAGATTGATAGCTGTGGTGGCAAGAGATACAAGCCACTAGAAAGACCAGGAAATCATACCCAAGGGGTAAAAGCCATTAATACACCCGGTTATTCACTGACACTAACAAACATAGGATATTGACCACATGATCTTTAGGTTATCATGGCAAAGCCCAACCACCGGAAAGTAAACTTGATGATGACCCAAATGTGAATTGGCTTATACCAGAAAAAGGGCAAAAAAATATCGATGATGGCTTAATTTGAACCCCTGGAAACTTGTGAAACCCCTAGTGGATCTAAATCTACATTATGGAAAGAACTGAAACACGGGTAGTAGTAGGAAGGAATCCCCAAAATTACCTCTCTGTGCAGATGAATCTGAGAACTGACATTGGAATTTGGATCCTCCATTTCCTACTTCTTGCCAACGCCTCAATGATCATACGTTGGTTGAAAAATCCATCCCTCCCCTTGCTTCCAATGCTTGACTAAATTGATAGGCTTCGATAGACGATGTTGGGCCCAATGTGTAGAGGGTTCCATAAAGGTAATAGTGGGGTGTGGGTGTGTGTAGCGCCGAGAATAAGACAAAGAGAGGTGGTGGTGGTGTATATGTCTAGGTGGCAGAGGTAGGTATTAAGATACGTGAGGAGATCCCTCTGGACTTTGCCAGGTGATGGCTAACCCGTGGGTAGAATTTTTTACAACCAAGCCATGGATTTTGAATATATGAACAAATTGTGGAATGAACGTACGCATTTAGCAGTTACGCCGGCACTGCTGGTTTTGCTCATGACACTTCTACCTTCATAATTATGTCCAGGATCATACTTACAGCGATTCTTGTTGTCGAATGCATATTTGTTTAGTTCTTCAATTTCTCATATTGGTATCAGTTTCAATTGCATGAGTGTTTATTCTTTTGTAACATTTTCTTTACCACTCTTAGGGTATTGCTGTTGTTGCTCTTCTGAGGCATTTTGGATGCCCTTGCTGGTAATCGGTTTTAAGTTTGATCCGTTTCACTGATAAGTAGACACCAGGCTTCCCAAAATGTCCCCATTTATAATTTTAATTTTTTGGCATATATAGCTGGGAACTTGCTTCAACTCTCAAGGAATATAAAGCAAGATTTGAATCTGCTGGTGTGAAGCTAATTGCTATTGGTATTGGGGAACCTAAGAAAGCTCGTATCCTTGCTGAACGGGTATTCATTTTCTGTTTATTTGGCTGTAAACATAAGATGCTTCATTACAAGAATTGTGGAATTTTCTCATCTCTTCTGCTTGCTACTATATTTGTGTCCATCTTTGTTTTTAAGTTCAAATTTCCTTATATTCCAATTTTACAGGAAGAAAAACCGACTGCAAATTGAATGACATAACATAAGATTTGTGTTTTTGCCTTCATTGCAATCTCGTTAAGTAATGAAGCTTATTTTTTTTTATCATCACAGTTGCCATTTCCATTGGATATCCTCTACGCAGATCCTGAGCGCAAGGTGTTTTAGCTGTCAGGTGTCTTTAATCTTCTGAAGTTACTATCTCATTGTATGTCGTTAAAACTTTTGGGTATTCATGTATCTCAGGCATATGATGTCTTGGGTTTGTATTATGGAATCGGACGAACATTTTTCAACCCTGCCAGTGTAAGTAATACCATCCTTCATGACTCTTGAGTGCGACTTCAATTGTCGACATTCACTCCTTTTGGGGTAGAGGTCACCCCCTCAGTCCCTACTTTTGAGTGGGATTAATGGGTCAGTTTAGTTTGATTTATTTACTCCATTTGTCAAAAGAGGTCCGTTTGTCTCTCTGAAAAGCAAACAGCCTGCTTTTGAGCTTTGCAAGTGACATGGACATCTCCAACGTTCGATCAAAAGCTAACTATTAAGAGCTGTTTCACAAATAAGTGAAATTAGTATGAGTTTGAGTTTGATTAGTACTGTGTTTGACATCAAAAGCACACTTTGCACAACTGGTCACGGAAACAACCGCTTTACTTTTCGAGATATAGGTTAGGACATAGTGGGGTTGTTTGGTTTGGTTTGGTTTGGTTTTTATCAAATCATGTGATGCAAAATGACAGGCAAAGGTAT
This sequence comes from Cynara cardunculus var. scolymus, assembly GCF_001531365.2. Lineage (NCBI taxonomy): Eukaryota > Viridiplantae > Streptophyta > Magnoliopsida > Asterales > Asteraceae > Cynara > Cynara cardunculus. The sequence goes on along the minus strand of NW_020201174.1, from coordinate 66,777 downwards.
TATCAAGATCAAGATTTGAGGCTCTACAAAAAGCTGTAAAGAATTACACCATTGAAGCGACCCCAGATGACAGGGGAAGCGTCTTGCAACAGGTTCAATCTAAAATGACCCCAGTTGTTCCTTAAAAGCAGTATAGGTATGAGGGTTGAACCATATACTACTGCTGGGCCAAAATGACCCTTCAGTTGTTGTGGTTGGTACTCATTTTTCCTTCTGTTGTTAGATATATAATATAATACAATGCATTCATGCATAGTGTAACTGTATTGGTTGGTTTGTAGGGAGGGATGTTTGTGTTTAAAGGTAAAGAGTTGTTGTATGCATGGAAGGATGAAGGCACAGGCGATCATGCTCCTCTAGATGACATCTTCAATATATGCTGCTCCACCAAAGTAGAGATTGCATGAAGAATACCATTTCTCATCTTCCACAGGTTCCTTTCTTTAGTCATCGATTTGATTTCTTCATATATATATATATATATATATATATATATATATATATAGCATAATGGTATATAGGGCTGGGTTTTGGTGAGAATTGAAGTTACGGTAAGAAGGGTAAACAGAGATTGCCACCCTTGAATCAATCCTATTCTCACATGATCCTTCAAGAATTTAACAATATAATCGATCCTATTCTCAAAGCCATATCTTGGTTGTGTCGGGAAACATTTAACAATATAATTAATGTTGAAATCTACAGTATTGAAAAATTGTTTTGACATGAAATGGATATATCTGACCGACTCAAATTTATGAGATGATAAACGTTGAATGTATTTTTTCTATTGAATGTTTTTATTAATTGTTTTTGAATATATTTATATTAATTGTTTTCCAATTTTGGAGAAATTATGAAAAAAGGCAGGCCTGTAACAGTTTGTAAGATATATTTAAAAGTTAGGTGATATGGATTATGATATCTTTTGTCGATGGAACATTCATGACAAGAAAAAGAATTGATTTTGTTCACGTTATTCACATTCACACGTAGAATTGGTTTGGATGTATTTATTGCATATTGGTTTATTATTATTTATTGCATATTGGTTTATTATTATTTATTCAATTATGTGTATGTCGATAATCTATCAAAAAATTTCCTCGATAATTCGTCAAAACTTTTCATCGATAATACTTCATAACAGTTAAGTTCAACCAAGGTAGGTGCTTTCTTGGCGAGGGAGCAGTAGATCGTCAATGGAAGAGCCATGTCGGTAAACTTCTATTACATCCATTGAAAATATGTCGTAAAATGTAATTTCGGTCCATCAAGATTTTGAATCCAAAATATAATAATTGATTGGCAATGTATGTATAATGGCAGATTAAATGAGAATTAGAAAAATGTTACAAACCCATGAGAACCGATTTTAAAATAATTTTTTATATGATTTTTTTTCATCAAATACTAGAATTTAAAATATTTTGCTTAACATATATTTGTTCCATAATGTGATAGTTTCACATGTATTTGTTTCACCACACAAATATTTTTTATGTAAAATTTTCATTTCACCAAGTGAAATGAAAAAAAAAGTTTCACATGCAATTTTTTCGTAAGGTGAATACAAACACATGTGAAATAATATCTTAAGTCATAGTTTTAATGTAAAAAGATCATATGAAAAATATTTTATATCGGTTCTCAAGACTATAACATTTTTTGTGATTCTCATTTGATTATCACCCATATATATAGGGGTTTAATCATTTGAGAGCCCCACTAAATTGCGATAACCTTGAGAACTAGTGTATCATGTATTATTTCACGTGATATTTTTTTATCTATGACTTGGATTTAATGTATTAATTAACATATATTTGTTTCTCAACGCATTTATTTCATATGTATTCGTTTCAGAATGTGAAACTTTTTAGTTGTAGTTTTTGTTTCATAAACACATAAAAAGTGTTCACATTGTGAAATGAATATATGTTAATCAATATACTAAATCCAAACATAGATGGAAAAAAATCACATAAAATAGCACAAGATGCACTAATTCTCAAGGTTATCACAATTTCATGGGTTCTCAACAAAAAACCTCCTATATGTGTGTTTT
>NW_020201174.1:56937-64609 GCF_001531365.2 Cynara cardunculus var. scolymus | reverse complement strand
TCCTATTTTTTTTTCTTCTCTCTCTTATTTTCCCTATTCTCTTTTCATACATACATGTACGTACACATAATTGGATATAATTCATGGTGAACACATTATGAACATTTTCTTATAAATACTATTATAGTTTGTGAACACATTGAGTACATTTTAAATCTAACGAGATCTAGTATTATATCTTGTGAACATAAACTAAATCTAACATACCACTTGTGAACACAATATGAATAATGTGAACATCCTAGCATTTTTTTATTATTAAAGTTGTTTATATTGTGTACACCATGTGTATGTTAATACGAAAAGAAAGAGAAAGAGATAAACATGGAACCACAACAAACAATTCGAAAGACCCCTCTTTATAAGAAAACCGTACGATGCAGAATTAAGGAGGGGAGAGGGTAAAAAAAAAACAGCCGAACACATAAAAAGAGAAAAGAAAACTAACAAAACACAATCGAAAACAACCTATAGAACGATGTACAAAAGGGTTGGTTTATCGATTCAAATGCTGCCAAATCTCTTGTGGTAACGAAGGTTCATGTACGATGACTTCAGATCATTCATGATCATGCAGGACAATGAATACTCGAAAGTTGATCTGTAAACTCACGGCTATCTGAAAAAAAAAAAAAGTCTAATGTTCCTTTTTTTTGGGTAGGCCCACTTGGCAGGGGCAGAAATGAATATGATGTTTCTTTTGGGTGGGGCCTACAACTTCCCTGGACAGAGTATAGGAAGTTCCCATGAGAATATGAATTATTGTTTAATGAGGAAGATGACAACACCCTTTTTTATCTACTTCTATTCACATTTTACACTTATTATTATTATTATTATTATTATTATTATTATTATTATTATTAAAGTTTTATTAAATTTATACATGTGAAAGTGTTGACGGGTTCAGATTGTTGTCGAGCGATTGTACCGTTTCAAGGGGTTTTTTTAGTTTTCGGTTGATTTCGAATGACTTTTTTTAAAATAGGATCGGATTTGCTTTCCGTGGTGAATGCGTTGTCCCGTGTTTTTTTGGGTTGTCTCCTATGTGTGGAAGCATGTCTTTTTCGGCTTCAAAACCCCTGTTGAATACATAGGGTAGGTAAGACTGGTGAAAAAAGGTTTCTTGTTGTTGTATAGATACTAACAAACGACGATTTATTAAATGATAAAGTATTACATTGGATTATAAAATACAAAGTAAACGTTAGACAAATAATCATTTTCTTCTTCTTCTCAAAGTCCGTCCGGAATCTTTTTCATCAAACATTACATTTGTAATCGTCGTGAAAATGAGTTGATGAAATTGGATCTTTAACTCATGCTTAAGTCCAAAGAAATGATATGAAAATTAAATTTGTATTATAGAATGACTGAAAGAGAACAACACTATAACAGAGAGAAGAATATGGGATTCTATTAGTCATAAACATTTTTTATATGGATGAGTTACAAGTAGATAACTACAAAATATTTCAATTCTAATCTAACTCTGATATATCTATCTCTATCATCATATTCTTCAGATGATGATACATTTATCTTACAACAATTTAATGATTTTTAAACGGATAATAATTTAGGTATTAATTTTTGTTATGGGTATCATTGCAATATATTAAGTTTTTACATTTTAATATATATATATATATATATATGTATGTATGTACGTATTTAGACTTGGGATCATGTGAGACCAGCATGTTTTCGTGAGACCTGTAAGACTACTTTTTTACACTTGAAACTTCATAGCAAAATGCTGTGAAAGTGACTTTTTTTAACCTTCACAATGTTTTTGCTGTGAAGGTTCGACTTTTTTCTAACTTTCACAGTCTTTTTGCTGTGAAGTTTATGTGTAAAAATATGGTCTTACGGGTCTCATGAAAACAAGTTGGTCTCATGTGAACCCAACCCTATGTGTGTGTGTGTGTATATATATATATATATATATGTGTGTGTGTAATATTTATGAATATATTTTTTTGTATTTTAAATATTTGTTATAAATATTTACAAAGTAAACTACAATTTGGCTTCTCATGGTTTAATAGACACACATAATATATATATATATAAACACATACAATTAGACAGTTAAGTGTGGGTAGTTTCTTTTTTTTTATATATATAATTAGACACACATAATATATATATATATATATATATATATACACATTAATAATATGTGTGTGGGTGTATATATATATATATGTATATGTATGTATTTTTGCCAAACAATGTGAAAGAAGAGAAAAAAAACTACAGTTTTGGTCCCTTGGTCTATGGTTAGAGTAAAGACAAAACAAGAAATGATAAAACAAAGGTAAAAATGAACGAAAATATCTAACACTTAACTGCAATTTTTAACGGTGTTAAGTTCGAGGAACCATTTTCAAAAACAAAATGTAAACAATATGGATAATACTTGTAGTTATTAAAGTCTAGAGACGAATTTCGTAGTTCCGTATAAACCACATGGATCAAATACATGTCAAATGTTATCACAAACACAATGATAGTTACTAACACCAATTTAATTTTCTATTAAAAATTATACTCCTACACATTTCCATTGTAACAAAAGAAAAATATTATACAGACTTGTATTTAACACTTTAAAAACCTTACGTTATTTATATTATGATGATTATAATTAAAAAATGAGAAGGGTTTGGTTTAAAGTGTTGTGATTTATGTATATATATAATTTGAATGAATTGATAATTATATATATATATAAAAGATTAATAATATTTGAGGTGTGAGATAATGTTAATGTTGATGTTGTCCTTGGAAGACAGTGGAAATTAATGGGAATGGCAGGGAAGCAGTGATTTAGATGAAGAGTATTGTATGGAATTGAATATTGGTGTGGGGAGGGGAGGGGGTAGGGGTCCTAACGCTTTCACTTTTGGATTTTATTTTTTCATGGATTTCTTTGTATCTATTTATTCTAACACCTTCCCCTTCCCCTTCCCCTTGTTATTTTTGACAATGACACTCTTCTCTTCTCTTCTCTTCTCTTCACCCATATTTTCTCCCTTTCTATTCTCTCTCTCTCTCTCTCTCTCTCTCTATATATATATATATATATATATATATATGGTAAATGAAATGTAAATTAATATTTATAGAAATGATGAATTTTTATTTGTTATGTTTTGGAAGTTTATGGAAGATAATTAGAGTTGATTAATTATGGTTAAAGATTTATATATCGATGTATTTATGAAACCAGACATTCGTTAGACTAGATAGATGGTTGAGATTAGTTTGTATAGTTTGTGACTTTTGCATAATGTGTATTTGATTGACACTATATATATATATAGGCGACGGATCGTGTGAGGAGTAGGGTTAAGATGAGAAGTGTAACAAGAGATTTGGACCCTTGATCACATTTAATCTCAAACCTACAGAATTGCGCTTGATACGAGGATTGATTTGATACATATCGATGAATCTCATCCTAATGTGATCTAAGGGTGGAGATCTCTTCTTACGTTTTTCATATTTAACTCTTCTTCTCACTAGAATCCAATCCTATATATATATACACACACACACTACACACATGTTAAAACCCTCAAATTCTTTTATTATATCTAGTCTTTTTAATGATAATAATATGAATTTTGATAAATTTCATTGTTATAAATAGCGTGAATCAATGTATATATAAGACCATATTATAAGTGGGTTTATAAAAGAGATAATGAAAAACGAAAGGTAAAATAAAGATGGCGTCGAAGAGGAGCCTTGCATCATGGCATCTGTTATAATACGTCTTTTAAAATACTAAAAACTTCTAAACATTTATAAGTACAATAATTCACAATCTTGTTATAAAGACACTAACTAAAGTAGGTTGATTGGTGTAAAAAAGATAATGACATTTTAACTTCTAATTCCAAAGTATGTATGATTTTGATGACGATAAATTCTAAAAACAAAACAAAGCTAAGCCAAAGACGCTCCGCTTTACGGTAGGTGCACCTTCAGTTGAGGAGAGTTGTCCACAAATAGTAGTTATGAGCTCATAAATCTGGACTTGAAGATCAAACTTGAGGGCATAGGATTCTAGTCAAATGCATAGTTTCATCCCCCGAATCTGGGTTTATCTCTTAGTTAAGAGGGTTTCAGAAAATCATCTGATCTGTCATCCTAAAATCAGTTATCTTTAAAAAAATATATAACCATATTTGAAAAAAAAGATGTTATCAAAGATTATTACTATTTACATTTTATTTTAAGTAAACTTAAAAAGATAAGATTTCAAGTGAAAAAAATTTACTGTTTTATACATCTTTAAGAAACCCTCTTTTTAACATACATTTGTGAAAAAAATGATGATGGGTTTATTCTTTTTGTCAAATATTTTATTTTAAAAAAAAATGTGATGCAAAGTCATGTCATATTCACACAAGATTCTCTCTATCTCTCTCTAATATGTTTCAATTGCAGTCTTGGCTTTAAACCACATGCACTTTAATGCTCATGACATGTCTCTTTCTCTCTCCCAAATCTTTTGGTTAAGGTTAATCACTTAATCCCAATTTTAAAAAAAACGGATTTTGTCTGATTCAAATATGCGTTTACTGATTATTAAGTTGAGTTGATCACGAGTCAAGATTGTGATCGATTTAAGTATTGCTGGTTTGATTCAGGTTTCATAAGTTGAGCTGGTTAAGAAGTTAGGATGGAAAAAGTGGTAATATCAGAGTTAGGGTTGGTGTGTTCCCTGATGAGAAAACACTTGGGTAAAGCATATCCTTAATGAAACGAAAATCTGCATTGCAGAAAACATGTTCGCAACGTGTTGTGCAGAAGGAGGGATTGACTACAGATTTCAAATGTGACCATGTTCTATTTATTGTCATTATTACAAAAAACGACATTGTGGTAGAAAAGGTTTATATAGTTTGTTTCTAGCATCGTTCGTTTTACTAAAACTATTCCAGCTTGTAAATTTAGATAAACTTTGTTAGGATATGATGGCTCGTGCCATGGTCCTTGGAGTGGAAAAAACCGACGCTTATGATAATACTATTTCTGTCTTGACATGCTAAATTAGTCTTTATTTGACGGTCTTGATTTTATCCTGACATAAACTTAAGTAATAGCATGACATCAAGAAAGATTACAAAAAATGCAGTATATGCTTGGTTTTTCTATAGCGTGGTATCGATTAGGCTCTAAAAGACATGCCGTGATGCAAGACATCTGTATATCATGATTTTAAATAACTCGTTATGGCGTGTTATGGTGTCGAGGCTTGGTTTTGGCTACCATGTGTTAACCTCAGTGGCTCCCACTCCAAGACTTGACTTCCGTTGTAACGTGTTATGGATTGTCATGACACGTTACGACGCCGTTGACGTATTATTTTGTAAGGCATGAGTGTTTTTATACCTTTTTAAACATATAACATGAATAATAAATGATAATTTTGTATGACACACTTGAATAAACATTAAAACGATACATAAAAACTAATACCCTGAAGAAATAATCATTACTTTCATTCCCGTATGAGAAGAGTCGAACATGAATTCCTTGAAGATTGAAGAAAGTAAGAGTAGAGGCTCAAGAGATTAATCCCAATTTTACACTTTTGACATCTATAACATTGGTATCGATACGTTTAATATTCCTAATTCGAGTTCGTCTGATAAATAATAATACTGTTAAAACCGAACAGTTTTTATTTTGTTTTAAAAAAACAAGATAAGAGGAAAATGTGAAAGATGGGGATGGAGTTACTTTGATGATTGCTACAATCAGAGAAGGGATGTTGTTTCTTTATTTTGGGGCACATCTCTTCCCCACCATCATTTTACTACAATTTTATTTATTCCCTCCTCTCTTTCCCTTTTTCAGAAAACAAAAAGAATTCAATCTACTAAAAAAAATATTATATAAACCAATCAGATAAGATATTTATTAAAATAATAAGAGATCATTTAATTATGATCTGAATATTTATGGAAAATGATCAATGTTCATTCATTATAACTAAAGTTTGAGATAAGAAAACAATTGAGATATTTATGGAACCAGGACGACTGAGATTGGTTTGTATAAATTAAGAGGTTTACAAATGACTGTGACTCTCTCTCTCTCTCTCTCTCTCTCTCTCTCTCTATATATATATATATATATATACATACGAAATGCATCATCTTATCAGAAAGTTTGCGTCCATCACTGGTATGTTGTAATACTTCTCGATAATATATATATATATATATATATAGGGTTTATTTCAAATACAACCTATCGCATTTGTACAACCAATGCAACCYAATAAATTGAAATATTTATGGAAATGATTAGAGTTCATTTATTATGATTTAAATATTTATGGAAAATGAATACGGTTCATTAATTATGATTAATATTTTATATTAGAAAATAATCAAAATCTCTATAAAATCACATATTAATCAAATGAAATGGACGGTTGAGATTGAGTTGTATTGGTTGCACAAATGACCAGGGTTGTATAATAACCAACCTCTATATATATATATATATAAAAGATTTTATTTTCCACAACTTTGAATGATTATTTTGCATCAAATACTAATATAAAGAGACAACCATAAAGAAAAATTTGATAAACAAAAATTGGGGATGTGAAAGTTGAAGATGAGAGTGACATGGCCATGGGCATGCCAATATCTCTTTGACCAAACTTCAATTACTATTTTAGTAAATGCCTTTTCCACACCTCCTTTTGTTAAATCCTCATCAACCATGTCTTACTGACATGTACTTCATGCAAACATAGGTGGTATCCTCTCTAAGTTTAGCTAAATTGGGTCTGGAAAAAGCACTAAACATGGACATGACTTAACCCTGTTCAGTATGTTCTCCAGGCAAACCATCAGCCTTCCCCATTTAGCCACTCTGAACTCTGAAGTAACAACACCAACCCATAGCTTACCCCATAATCAAAGACACTAGTCTACAAAACAAACAAACAAATTTTATATATATATATATATATATATATGCTTAGGATCAATGATAAATCAAAATGTAACAAGTAAGTCTTGATATTGTTGTATACGAGAGAACATCAGGAGGTATGGTTGAATTTAGCTTAGGGGCGGACTTATTAAGAGAGGAACGGGATCCTATGCACCGACTGATTGGATTATTGTAAAAGTAAAAAAAAATTAGACGGGCTAAATAGTGCACCCTCTTGATTTTTGAGAAGTGTCGTTAAATACTTTGAAACCAAATTTAAAACAAAAATTAAACATGAGTGGGATGATTGGATTAACACTTTACATGTAAGAGGTTGAGGGTTCAGATATTATTTCAATCACGAGTATAGATATTAATGCCAAGATGATTTTTTTTTGTTTAATTTTTCCTTCGATTTTGATTTTATTATTTCTTCTTAATGTCAATTCATCTTAAAACTCGTCATTTTTTTATCTCATTTTTAGACAATATATTTATTTTAAAGATCAACATCGATGCATTTTGAAAAAAAACTAGAAGCGTACTCGCGCAATGCAGCGAAATACATCGTGATTTTAGTATTTTATTTTATTCTTTATCTTGGTCGATGTTATAATATAGCTTTATGTGATTTTGAAAAAACGATGATGTTTTTATTTTTGAATAAAATATATGTTTGAAGATATCATAAAAATTT
>NW_020201174.1:46380-54796 GCF_001531365.2 Cynara cardunculus var. scolymus | reverse complement strand
GATGAAATCGTTTAGGGATGAACGGGTTTTAGAGTTTTTAAGAGTTTTAAGAGTTTTTAAGAGTTTTTAAGAGTTTTAGCCAAATGCTTTATAAGATAGTATAGATAAGTAATATGCATTAATAAACATTATTTTACGCATAAAAAGTGATTTTTATGAGTTTTTGTCAAATAATTTATAATATAGAATATATATTTTTTTATAATTTAATTTAAGTTTAATAATGAAATAATTTATTTTTGGTTTAATATTATAAATTTTATAAAGATAATAATTAAGTATTCTGTTAGAATTTAATGATTATACTAATTATATTTTAGATTTTTTATATTTAAAATGAGATGTTTATCCTGTATTTTATTGTGTTTATCTGCAGTTAGTTACACGAATTCAGATATGGGATAAAATCGGATAGAGATGAAATCGTTTAGGGATGAACGGGTTTAAGAGTTTTTAAGAGTTTTAGCCAAATGTTTTATAAGATAGTATAGATATGAGTTTATTATTCAAATCGACACAATTGACTCTTCCATGGTTAAACCATGTTGACTTTTCCCCAGATCAAACCACAATTTTGCGGAGCCACCTTAAAGATGCAACCGCTTAGAGAAATTGCAGGGTCTACCACTGACTTAGTCGACCCAAATTATACATCAAACATAATGGAGTTACAACGATATATTAAAAAATGACGGTGAAAAAGTTTTTAAAATTCATGCAAAAGTTGAAGAAATTCTTAATCATAATGAAGTTTTATGTTGGTTCTTATTTTGTCAGAGCGTCTCCAACTGTCCTGTAAAAATGGAGTTTTGTCGGCCGAATTACTCCAATTGTATAAGGACCAACAAAATGGCTTTTTGTTAGGGGAATCCTCTATATTTTGGTGTTGAACTGTTTATCTTCGGCATAAGCATGTGAGAAGGGTTTTGGAGGAAATAGTTTTAGTGAGTGGTCGAGGAGTTATGTGTTTCAGTTAGGGGTTAACAAGGTACAATACAACGTTTTTTTTGTCCTATACCGTGTATCTGGAAAAAATGATACTATGTACCAACCAACCATACTTGGTAACAAGTTTTTTTTTTCTCTCAGGAAATACATGTTGATATTGGTTTTGTACCAACGTTGCAAAAGTTGAAATCAAATCATAATCTTTAATAGTCATACAATAAAAGTTAAACTTAAATTGTTCAATGGTCATTACTTCAAAAACTAATACAAACATTCAAGTAACTTGGGATATTAACATATTAACATTAAAACTCACTTTTTACATTTTCAATGTTTGATTGATCTGATCCTAACATAAATAGGAGATCCATATAGCAACACCCATTAATTATAGTAGAGTTTCATACAGATCTTATTAGGTGCTACTGTATACAACCCTATTTACATATCGAATCATACATTAAAAATATATAACATAATGTTTGATGTTAATGTGTCTAAGAATCGAACATGCACCTACTTTCATACATTGAGAAGGTAATAATGCATTTAAAAGTATATAAAGATAACATGTCATCTATGAATTCACCCTACAAAACACACACCATAGCCAAAGATACTACCCTACAAAACCAGATGCTGTTGGCTGCAACTGCAATTTGAAGGACTGATTTGTCGTCTTGCCTGCTTATATATCTTAATTTCCATGTTTTTATGCTTCAGATTTGGTGTCATTAAAAAGGGTTTGTTTTTGTTTAAGATCTGTAAGTAGATATTGTTACAGAAACATTTCTTTACAAGATTATATATATATATATATATATATATATATGTATGTATGTATACATTTACAGTATAAACGAGACATGATATCTATCCATCTATCCATCAGATAAAGTAAAAGAGAAGGAGCGGGGTAAACAAGAAAAGCAAAAGATCAAGTCTTTCTCAAGCACAGATCCCAATGCAATGCTGGAAGGATTCCCAACATTGTTTGCTGTAAACTCATTCTTTTTGTATATAAGTTTGAAGGAACTTACTTTGTTCCCCTTTACCAATCTTTGATTTTTCATTTTTAGATTTTTCATCTATACGTACACATTTACTGTATCTCTATATAGATTCTGTTTTCTATGACTCTGCAACTAGAAAACAACAAAAAGATAGCCTCTTGACTTCTTCCTCCCCACCCCCCCAATTGTTATTTTAGTTTCAAGAATGGTGAAAAACAGAGTATGATTAGTTTTCTACTTCGCCAATTTCAAGAAAAAATCTTAACTTGATTTGGGTTTGCAACCCTTTTTTCTCTTTAGAGTCATACAACTATGACTACCAATAACAATAATGACAACAATGGCAACAACAAAAACAGTGAAAACTGGTTGGGTTTCTCTCTTTCTCCTCAATCATCACACCCTTCTTCCTCTAATCCCACAACTTTTTTCAGTCTCCCTTCTCATTTTAACTACCAAAATCTCTACTGTGGTGGAGCTGAGGGTGTTCATGGTGGTGGGATCTACTCTGCTTTCCCTATTATGCCCCTTAAGTCTGATGGTTCTCTTTGCTTAATGGATGCCATCACAAGATCACATTCACAAGGTCTGTTTAAAAAAAAATTCTTCAATTTCTTTGTTTTTTTTGCTTCAAATGTTGCTAATTTTATGTTGCTTTTTAGGGATGGTTTCTTCAACACCACCACCAAAACTTGAAAACTTTTTTGGTGGTGTAACAATGGGGGCCCCTGATTTAGATAGCAGCAGTACAATGTACTACCACCAAAATCTTGACCACCACCACCATCATCATCATCAAAATTATCAGATTCAACCCCCAAATTACTTAGATTACAATGGGTTGTACCAATCAATACAACAAGATCAAGAAACTAAAGACTCCCAGCAGGTTGCTGCTGATGGTATTTATCTTCCAACTGTAACTGTTGGAGAAGATGATATCACCACTGGTATAAAGAACTGGATTTCAACAACTTATAACCATTCTGGTGGTGGTGGTTTACAGTCACTTAGCTTGTCAATGAGCCCTGGTTGTTCACAATCTAGCTCATGTGTCACTGGATCACAGCAACAAATCACCACTGTGGTTATGGATTCCAAGAAAAGAGGGTCTGAGAAGGTGGATCAACAACAGAAGCAAATTGTTCATAGAAAATCTTTAGATACATTTGGTCAAAGAACCTCTCAGTATAGGGGTGTCACCAGGTTCATTCTTTAAGTACTTTTTTTTTTTTCTTTTTCTTTTTTGGGATTCTAGCTGAATCTTTTTTATTTAAATCAGGCATAGATGGACAGGTAGATATGAAGCTCATTTATGGGACAATAGTTGCAAAAAAGAAGGCCAAACCAGGAAGGGAAGACAAGGTTAGAAGTCTTGACTTTTTGTCATTTTGCCTAGTTTGACTAATCATAACTCTTCAAATTTCTCACCGTTTTTCATGTTTTTTGGTTCCTGTGTTCCACACTTTGCTTCAGTTTATCTGGGTAAGCATCTGTTTCATGTTTTAGCCATAAATTTATAAACTTTTTTGAAATCAAGATTGACTAATTAATACTTGACCATGTTGGCCTTTTTAGGGGGTTATGATATGGAAGAGAAAGCTGCTAGAGCTTACGATCTTGCTGCACTCAAGTATTGGGGACCTTCAACTCATATCAATTTTCCGGTAGCTTTTCGGTATCCCAATTATATAACATTTTTTGCATTGTTATCGGGACCAAATTCGATATTAACGTCCAAAATGTCGACTAATTAGTTGGAAAACTATGAACAAGAACTCGAAGAAATGAAGAATATGTCTAGACAAGAATACGTTGCTCACTTGAGAAGGTACCTTTTTTTTAATGAGATTTACTGGTTTGTTTGGTTTTATAATACGTTATTAAGTTTGTGTTTCTTTAAATCATGTTCAGGAGAAGCAGTGGTTTTTCTAGGGGAGCTTCAGTTTATAGAGGAGTAACAAGGTTCAAGATTTCTTGATTTTTATTTGTAAAAACATATGAAAGTGTTTTTTTTGTTGCTGAATATAGATTTGCAATCTTTCAGACACCATCATCATGGCAGATGGCAAGCTCGGATTGGTCGTGTTGCCGGAAACAAGGATCTTTATCTCGGGACGTTTAGTAAGTTGTATTGGAATCACAGGGTAGCAACGTTACGACAAAGTCGGTTTTATAATACACCAAATATGTCTAAATGTTCTAATAAAATATTTTATATGACTTAAGTTATAAAATCAAATAATTGTACGTTCTATGCAAAGTGTGTTCTAATAAGTTGATGAAAGCTTTTTGGAGTATGGTGTACTTTTACGTAGGAGCTTAAGACATATTTGACATTTTGAAGATATCTGATTAATGGTCGCAAAATTTCAAGTTTAAAATAATATTGTAGGCACACAGGAGGATGCTGCCGAGGCTTACGATGTGGCTGCTATAAAATTTCGTGGCGTAAATGCCGTTACAAACTTTGACATATCAAGGTACAATGTGGAAAAGATCATGGCTAGCAACACCCTCCTAGCCGGTGAACTAGCCAGGCGAACCAAAGACCCAGACCCGTGCACGGACCAGGTCTTATCGACCCAGACTCATAACGGTCAAGAAACCAAAACCATCTCGAATGAGACCACTACTAATGGCAGCATGTTGGACTGGAAAATGGAACTCTACGACCAAACCATCGGTGGTGGTGGTGCTGCAGCACTCGAGGAAGACGAATCCTCGACCACCAGGAACCACTTATTGATCACTAGCGGCACCGGTGGCGGTTACCAAGAAGATAGCCCCAAAAATGACAACTTTCCGATGGTTCTTGGGGAGGTGGCGGCTTCCAAGTCTATGAATACATGGATTCCAACAGCAACAGCAACAGCAACAAGCCAAGTGAGGTCTCATATCCCCATGTTTGCTGCATGGACAGATGCATGATGAAAAAAAGATTATGGTGGGTGGGTGGGTTCCTTTGATTTGTTGGTGGTTTAATTTTTGTGTTTGGAGATGGGGAGGGGTAATTTGGTACTTTTGAAAAGTATTCAAACCCCATGGAAAAGTTCCCATTTTTGTTGTGATGGAAAAAAAGCAAGAAAAATGATGAAAATAGGTTGTTGATGACAGAATGATCCTTTGACCATATTTCATGACTTCAATTTTTTGTTTATTTACTTTTGACTTTTTATTAATGCTTCTACTTTTAAGTACAACAATCGATTTTCTTGTTATATTTATTTTGGGATGTACTTTTTTTAACCCTATTTTCTTTTTAACAAATCATCAATTTTAATACATCATCATAATTTATATTTAGGGTTTTGGATTTTGGGTTTAATCGAGAAGACCAGAAAATTTTAAGATCACACATGATTAACTGTGATATAAACACATAATCAAACACATATTATGTGGGTGTCCTTTGGTTGCATTTACCAAGTTGCCCACACGTCCCTTTTAAACATGTTTAATGATATATGATTAACGTGTTCGTGTCACATGTAATCATGTTTTATATTAGAACTTCTTGACTTTAAATTGATCAACTTCTCGTATGATCCCTCCCTTTTATGCATGCATATATAAGTTATAAATATTGTATTTTTGAAGTTTAAAAATTATAATAAAATTACATGAAAAATATTGCATAAATCTATGATATTTATACAAGAGCAATAAGTCATAGCCAAATGGGATAACTTGGTCAACTTGATCTTTCGTAAGAATTTTTTGTCCGATAAAGATATATATAACGCTATATTTAAATCATACAAGTTTAGTTCTTTCTTCTACTTGCTATATATTTATTAAAATAAATGACCTACCAGTACCACCAGATGCCACAGCCAGATCTACGCTGTAGTGATTGATTTAGGATTTTCAATCAGGTTAAGTACAATAAAATTGAGTTTATATGACGTCTTAAATGTCTAAATATCTTAATATATGATAGAACCAAACAATAATACATCTAAGCTAAAAGTGTTAAAAATGGGTTTATAAAATGTTTTTGGCATTTTAACATGTTTTATAATGACATTTTGAAAGTAATATGTCGTATTAGTTATTTTATATTAATAATATTTAAAAAAATATCATGTAAAAAGATGTGCATATAGGACATTATTTTTTAATAAAACTATTTTTTTCATGTGATGCATTACAAGTCCTTTTACCAAATATTAGTAGAAAAATCCTTTCTCGACTATTATAAATAAACTAAAAGGTATTCGCACAATGTAGTGAGATACATCTCGATTTTAATGTTTCATTTTATTCTGTCCTCTGCCGATGTTATAATACAGTTTTATGTGGTTTGGAGAAAAACGACAATGTTTTTATTTTTGAATAAAATATAAATTTGAAGATATCTTAAAATCTTGAATTTTTTTATCGATATTAGTATCAAATTAATTATTTAAAGATTCTTGTTTTGTTGTATAATTTCTTTAATTCAGTTTTTTATTATAATTTAAATTTAATAACGAAGTAAATTATTTTTTATTTAATAATATAATTTTTTATAAAGATAATAATAATTAAGTACTTTGTTAGAACACAATAATCATCCTAATTATATTTTAATTTTTTTATATTTTAAAATGAAATGTTTATCCTGTATTTGATTATGTTTATCAGCAGTTAGTTACACGAATTCAAGTATGAAGTTTTAATAAGTTGTACTTATGCATTATTTACTTGTAATCTTGAGTTTTAAGTAATATATGCATCAATAAACAGTATTTCATCTATAAAAAAATAGTTTTTAATAGTTTCTATCAAATGTTTTATAATATAGTACAGAACCTCATGAGGTTAACTCAACTGAGAATAAGGTTTGGACTTTGGAGATTTTTTTTAGAGGTCACCTATTCGAGTCCTCTGAGATCATCGCCTGTTTTTTTTTTGCTATTCTCCAGGACCCCTGGAAATTAGTCGGGGTGCGTCTAAGCTAAACTGAACAAAATAAAAAAAATGAATAGAATATATATATATATATACACCAAGCTATTTGTCCTTTAAAATTTCGTGATTGAATAGTGATAGTGAAATGTTTGTACGATATATAAATTTACCAAACACGAGAAGGAAGGTGAAAACAATAATAATTGTGGGGTCTTTGATGAACAACCGAACTTGATTAAATTTGTTAATCCTCATGATTAGATATAAAAACAAGGGGAATCGGAATTGACACTTCACCATAAATATGCAACGTATTCATGCCAAAACACATTTTTTAGGTTTACATCAACTTAAAACCAACTCATATCATATTATATATAATCATTATTTAACATCACAAAATGACTATAATTTTTCTTAAATTTATTTTAACAAAATCCCAAAAATTATCTATACTATATTATAAAGCATTTAACAAAAACTCTTAAAAATTACTTTTTATACGTAAAGTATTGTATATTAATGTATATTATTTAAAACTCAAGATTACAAACAAATTTTGCATAAGTATAACTTATTAAAGCTTCATATCTGAATTCGTGTAACTAACTGCAGATAAACGTAATCAAATACAGGATAAATATCTCATTTTAAATATAAAAAATATAAAATATAATTAGGATAATTATTGGGTCTAACATAATACTTAATTATTATCTTTATAAAATTTATAATATTAAACCAAAAATAAATTATTTCATTATTAAACTTAAATTAAATTATAATAAAAATAAATAAATTAAAGAAATTACATAAAAATTGAAAACTTTTAAATAGTTGATTTGATATTTACATTGATATATTTTTTTTTCAAATTTTTATGATATCTTCAAATTTATATTTTATTCAAAAATAAAATCATTATTGATTTATTAAAAACACATAAAATCGTATTATAACATCGACAGAGACAAATAACAAAATAGAATATTAAAATCGAGATGTGTCTCGCTGCATTGCGCGAGTATTTTTCTAGTAATATATAAGTGTCTGTATAATCAATTTGAAAATTCCTTTACTTAACATATTAAAATAATTTAATTTTTTTTACTGTCTGGTTTTTATTAATCAACATACTGTATTAATAGGGACTTATTTTAGTTATATATTGAAATGTTGTAATTAACTAATTTTTTTTTAAATGTCATTTTTTAATCATTTACATTTTTCATCTAATTTATCATCTAACAATTATCTTGTCAGTTAGTTTACTAAATATAACAGACACACTATCTATACTATATTATAAAGCATTTGACTAAAACTCTTAAAAACTCTTAAACTCTTAAAACTCTTAAAGACAACATCTATTGCTAATGGTACAACCTGTTAAAGTCATCCCTAAAACCGTTCATCCCTATCCGATTTCATCCCTATCCGATTTCATTCATATCCTATTTCATCAAATACAGGATAAACATCTCATTTTAAATATAAAAAATCTAAAATATAATTAAGATAATTATTGAATTCTAACAGAATACTTAATTATTATCTTT
>NW_020201174.1:42678-45720 GCF_001531365.2 Cynara cardunculus var. scolymus | reverse complement strand
ATGATATCTTCAAATTTATATTTTATTCAAAAATAAAATCATTATTGTTTTCTTTAAAACGCATAAAATCGTATTATAACATCGATAGAGACAAATAATAAAATRRAACATTAAAATCAAKATGTGTCTCGCTGCATTGCGCGAGTACTCTTCTAGTATTTATATATATAAAACTCTTTGAACTGGGTGGGCCTTGGGCCTCGGGCCTTGGGCCTTTACTTGACTAAAAACGTTTTTTTCGTAAACTAATTTTAACCATCAAAATTGTATAACTAACCAAGTCAATTAAATTTCTCGTCTTGTCGGAAAACCCTAAACCCGTCCAACCTCGTCAGATTTGTAAATGGGTTGTCTGAGATGCTTCTAAGGGTACGAGAGTATTCATCGTCCGAGCAAAATATATGGCACGATGAAACAAGATCTCCTACGCGGCTACGCCGGCTTCTTGATCGACTCAAGATGATAGATTGAGTCATCCATTAAAAGCAATATAGAGCTTCGTTAGGGTTCTATGTGACAACGAGAAATTGAGGTAAAAACAAGGCCTAAGAATGGGTCGACAGCGAGACCACAAATGGTTGTGTTGGCCAGGGTTCAAAGAAATCCCACATGAGAGGTCGTCCGGAGCAAGTAAAAAAGTGAAGATAGAGACAAAAATGACAAGGCAAAGTAAAGATGTAAGCTAAAGATGGAAGAAGAAACATACATTTTTTTAATAGTAAAGTAAGAACAGAGTAAAACAACCACAATGTCTATGACTTAACATATTCATTAAACGATGTTAGTGTGAGGGATCAAAACTAGACATTTTTGCAAAAAAAAAAAAGAAAAAAAAAGGAACCAAATAGTAACGGCGGATCTAAGATTTTTGCCGAGCGGTTGCACTTTTAAGGTGAATCAAAGGTCTGCAAAATTGTCCCGATGTGTTCATAGCAGAATTCTATCATTTCAAGGCACTTTTAGGTTTTGTGGTTAATTTCGAGGAATTTTTTATATTTCTTTTGTTGATTTCAAGAGTCTTTTTTTAGTTTTTCGGTTCATTTCGAAATATTTTTTATAGTATCTCAGTACACCTCTTACAATTTAGATGATGCACATTTCGTAACCAAAAATATATTACTGAGTATTATGAATATTGATAAACACGACGACGTTCTCCATTTTTGCAAGAAACACAATTTTAAAAGGCAATAAACTAAAAAGGAAAAAACAAATCGCTAGAAGGAGGGGTTGAACCTCCGACCTTGTGGTTAACAGCCACACGCTCTAACCAACTGAGCTATTCCAGCTTTACAATACCAGTCTTACTTTAGATCTATATCAATACTACTTAAAATAAGTTATAACACGTTGTCGTTTTATCTTTCATTCATTTGGACAGATTTATATTATTCACGCTAATAAATAAGCGAAGCTACACAAAATACCATCTAATTTTTAACATCCAAAATTATTAAAATCTTTAATTATAAAAAGTTGCTTATAAACAAGTTGAGAAATTACTCTTGTTATATGATTTGTTCTGTTTTGTAAGAAAATTATTAGTTGTGTATCCGTGCAATGCTGCGGGAGCCGTGAATATTAATGATTTTGAAGTTTCACTGATTTTATTATAGAAGATTTAAGGATGATATAAGGTACATTTGATCTATACATATTAATACAATTTGAATAAATAAGAGTTATGGTTTCAATTACAGTCTATCAACCAAAAAAATTGTATGCAATTTAAAATCCAACATATTTAAACGACTCCACAAATGTGTTCGATTAACACCAAGAGCAAAGAATCAAGAGATCGAGAGCGAGACCGAGAGTTTTAGAGCAATTGAATGAGTGAACTTTTAATAACTCATGGTGAATATTAGTTTGAATCTCATCTTGGGGGATGGGAAGAAACATAGAGGTATGAGAGGGTGAAGTCATGAGTGAAATGTGTCAAAAATATCTTGAAAACATAAAAAGAAAAGGTAATAATGTGCATTGGTAACTTGTAATATATGTTATTTTAATTGTAAATTAAAAGATTTTAAGACTGAATGTATAAAGTAGTAATACTTAATGCATTATGAGTTATTTTTAAGCTTTTAAGACTTTGTGCATTAAATTTTTTGTTTTTAAGACTTTTGATAAATCTGATTTATAATGTAGCATAGATTAAGAACATCTTTAACAGATAATTTTTTAAAATAAAGAATCAAACGCATACCAATTAATCATGAACTTGTAATTTGTAACTAGAATATGAGATCGTGATTTATTCTTAATTTAGAAGGAAAAGACTCGGTTGAATGTCAAACGCATACCAATTAATCATGAACTTGTGACATTACTTGCCACTAGAAACCGTAATGTTTACTGTTCATGTCGTTTTTTCATGTTACAGCTAAAATTTTGTTTATAATTAATCATTATAAACCTATCGCTCGTTATTAGTTTATCATTTCTGATAGATATTATAACCATTTGGTTAATAATAAACATGTTTTTAATAAAATATATGTAAAATCAAACAGTACAACTTTAAAATGTCAAAAATACAAAATAACAAGTTGCAAAATGAATACATATTGCATGAGTTGAAATTATCGATAATTCTCGTAGAAATGAAGAAAAAAAGGAGGTTTGGGGCACTACTGAATGCAAATCATATCTGATAAAATATAAGTTATGGGTTTTAATTACTCAACTTGCAAATAATATAATAAGAATTTTGAATAATATTTGACTCGTTAATTATTACTAGAAGGGTACTCGTGTAATGCAGCGAAATACATCTTGATTTTAATGTTTTGTTTTATATTTTGGGTCTATCAATGTTATGCGATTTTATGTGGTTTTGAAAAAGAGAAAGTGTTTTTATTTTTGAATAAAATATAAATTTGAAGATATTATAAAGTTTTGATAAAAATAAGCGATATTAGTATCAAATTAATTATTTAAAGGTTCTCGTTATTTTATAATTTATTTAATTCAATTCTTTATTATAATCTAATTGAATTTTAAAAACGAATTAATTTATTTTTGGTTTAATAAAATAAT
>NW_020201174.1:35969-42666 GCF_001531365.2 Cynara cardunculus var. scolymus | reverse complement strand
TTCTTTATTATAATCTAATTGAATTTTAAAAACGAATTAATTTATTTTTGGTTTAATAAAATAATTTCTTAAAGATAATAATTAATTATTTTGTTATAACTCAATGATTATCTTAATTATATTTTAGATTTTTTATGTTTAAAATGACGTTTATCATGTATTTGATTATGTGTATTTGCAGTTAGTTATACGAATTCAAACATGAAGCTTTAATAAGTTGTACTTGCATATAATCAACTTGTAATCTTGAATTTTAAGTAATATGCATCAATAAACAATATTTTATACATAAAAAATCGTTTTTAAGAGTTTTTATCAAATATTTTATAATATAGTATAGATAATGTTAATATAACAGAAGGAAATTATAGTATGTAACGAAAATAGGGTTCGGATAGATGACCAGTCAGTACCTATGGTAAGATATCGTGTACAAAAATACGGATCATTAAATTTTCAATAGAAAGTCTGCCTTTTTCATTAAATACATTCAAGTTGATTATCATTCAATTTATTGGAAAGACTTTTTCTTTCAATAGTATTCAAATGACATGATATATATATTTGATACATTTTGTGAGGAACTTAGGAATTAAAATTGATCATAAAATAAATAATAATTTGAAATAATATATGCTTATAGTCACTGAACATATATATAAAAAATAGATCAAAAATATATGTATATAGAGTGGGTATTAGATGATGTAATTGTCTTGTGTACATAAAATAAAGACTCAACAATTATATTAAATCAAGAAATAAAAGGATATTGGGTTCATCAGGTTAGGTTGGATCCAAATAAAAGTAACCCAAGATCAACACAATATCTACGGTTTGGAGATTTTACAACTTGCTGAGACATCTGGTTGCTTCGAGTTGAGTTATTTCGTCTTTGGTTGGGCCGGATTGATGGGTTTTGGAGCACCCCTAATTATAAGACGTGGGAGAAAATTTACAATTTTTAGAACCTAAATAAAAGTAAATTTATATATAACTTTATAGTTTATGCGGGTCAAATACTTAATCAACAAAATGGAGAAAAAGAGAAAACCCTAAATTATTTCTCAGCATACGAAAAATTTGTTCGATCGCTATCGCATACTGTTCTTTGATTTTGCTGTTTGATTACCAAACAAATAGTGACTTACTTTGTATATTTGATATCATTTTTATAAACTTTGTATATTTGATATCAAATTATCAATTCATGGTTATTCTTTTGTTTATAGTTTTATATGAATTTAAATTGTTATTAACTTAATCATTATTAGAAAACGCCATGGCCTCGCCCGTAACTCGTAAGACTTGAGGCTTGAACTTGTCACCACGTCACGTCTTACACCATTTAGAACATTGGTTGATACATAAAATTTATAAAACAGACACTCAACAATCATATTAAATTCGAGAAACAAAAAAATATCGGGTTGAGTTGGGTCAAAATGAAAGTAACTCAAACCCGACAATTCGAAGATTTTATAACTCGATTAGACAGCGGCTTGCTTCGGGTTAAGTTATTTTGTCTTGAGTTGGTCTGGATTGATCGGGCTAGTCTGGTTTTTGAGCATCCCTAAGTATAAGGCATGGGAAGAAATTTGCAATTTTTAAAACTTGAATAAGAGTGAATGTAAATATAATCTTATAGTTTCTACGAGTCATATACTTGATCAACAAAATAGGGAAAAAGAAAAAACCCTATATTATTTCTCAGCATAAAAACAATATTGTTCGTTTACTTTCATTTGCTATTATTTGATTTTATTACTTTGATTTTGCTGTTTGATTAGCAAACATTGACGGTAAACAATGACCTACTTCTATATTTGATATCATTTTTGTAAACTCTATATATTTGATATCAAATTATTAATTCATGGTTCTTTTTTTTGTTTATGGTTTCATATGAATTTAAATTGTTAATAACTTAGGAGCCGTTTACCTAAAACTTATCCGGTAAGCGCTTACCGGTAAAATTCAACACCATCGCTTACTTATCGAGTAAGATTTTATTCACCAAAACGTATCGTATGCAACAATTTATCCTGGTAAGCTCTAACCATGATAAGAGTCGTCGCTCTCACTTACCGAGTAAAACTCTCGATTCTTGACTTCGCTTTTATCGGGTTAGATTCTTAGTCTTTGTCATATCCATCCGATAAAGTAATGTGACTTGATAAACGCTTATCCGAGTAAACATTTGGTAAACGACACCTTAATCATTATTGGAAGACGTCAAGACCTCCTCATAACTCGTAAGACTTGAAACTTAACCTGATCACCACGTCACGCCGTTTAGAACCTTGATTAATACATAAAAGTTTTATGGTATAAAATAAATATAAAAAAAATACAAAAATACATTATAATTGTTATGTTCTTGGTTGGGTTTTCACCAAACACAAAAAAAAAATTTAGTGCCTACCCACGCCTCCTCTCCTCTCTCCCAAATTCCAAAACGTCGATAATACCATTCACTCTCTATTAACCATCACTATCCTTCTTCTCTAAAATGCGCACTGGTCATCCAGATATGCGTATTTCCAAATTGTTACTTTTCTTCATGCTAACATGCACCTTCCTCCCACCATCGTCGCCGGATCCCAATGATGAATCTTGTTTGACCCATTTATTCCAATCCTTCGATGATCCCAACAAAAACCTCCACAACTGGACCAAATCCACCTTCTCAAACCCCTGCTCCGATTTCACTTCCACCCTCGCCGGAGCCACCTGCAACAATGGCCGTGTCTACAAGCTCTCCCTTCAAAACCTCGACCTCCGGGGCTCCATATCGCCGTTCATCTCCAACTGTACAAATCTACAGTCATTAGACCTATCCAACAACTCCCTCGCGGGACCTATTCCCGTCGAACTCCAATACCTCCTCAACCTCGCCGTACTCAACCTCTCATCCAACCGCCTCTCCTCCGCCATCCCACCGTCACTCGCCATGTGCGCTTACCTCAACGTTATTGACCTACACGATAACACCCTGACGGGTACAATCCCGCCTCAGCTCGGGTCGTTGGTGCGGTTATCGGTTTTCGACGTTTCGAATAATAAGCTGTCTGGACCTATTCCGGCGAGCCTTGGGAACAGAACCGGGAACCTGCCGGCGTTCAACGCGAGCTCCTATGCCGGAAACAAGGATCTTTACGGGTACCCATTGGGTCCAATGAAGAGTAAAGGGTTATCGGTGGTAGCGATCGTGGGGATCGGGTTGGGAAGTGGGTTATTGAGTTTGGTGCTGAGTTTCACGGTGGTTTGTATTTGGTTGAGATCAAAGGAACAGAAGAGGGCTGCTGAACAAGAAGGCAAGATTCCTCAGCTAATGCCTGATTACTAATTAAATCTTGTAGTATAAATTTGGGGTAAGATTGATGGGGTTTTGTGTTAATTAGGGTTCTTTCTTAATTTCTTCTTTGTCTTGTGTATTCTCTACCTACCACGATCTTTGTGGAAAATTTCATTGGTTTTTGTTGATAAGATGGAAAATAGATGAAGTTTAATGGAGGATTAAAGAGAATTGAAAGCCAAATTGAAGAATATTAGAGGTGGGTGATATGCTACTGCTTCAGGTACGCTCTGGGGGGTGGTGGGGAAGACACCCTGTGCTGTGGAATTTTGTCTGCAAGTGTCCTTCTCCAAATTAAATTGTGGAAATTTATCCTTGTTCCACTTTTTAATTAGTTTTTTAACTTAAATTCATTTTTCAGTTAATCCTTACTCAAAACTCTATATATACACGATGGTCGGTTTTTGACATATGCGTAAAAAAAATTGGATAAAAAATAAATTTGGTTTAAAAAATGTGTAAAAAATAAACCTTATTTGGTCATTTCTCTATGTGAAATCGACTAAAATAATGTTTCGTACATTCGTGTAAATTACATTTTTCTGATAAAAAGAAATTAAAAAAATAAGCATTTACATTACAAAATTTACAAATTTGTGTTAGAAGTTTGCATTTGCTTTAAAGAATGGTTAATTTGAAATTACGGGGTCGTTTACTAAACACTTACTTGATAAGTGTTTACGGAAAAAATTTTCTCATTGGATGAACATGAGAATGGCCGAGAGCCTTACCGGTTAAGAATGATGAGAAGGAATGGAGATTCTTACCCGGTAAGTAAGGATGACGATTCTTACCCAGATAAGTGCATACCCAGTAAATTGTTGCATTCGATATACTTTGATGTACTAAACTCTTACGCTTCAAAATAAATGATAGTGTTGATTTATATTAGTAAGTACTTACCGAATAAACATTTCCGAACCCTTACTTAAAATTGTGGCTAAGAAATTAATAAAAATTGATATTGAGGAGACCGGAAGGAGACAAGAAAATGAAGAAATTTATAAAAAAAAAGTATTATTGGTTGTCTCTTCTTATTCTGAATAAGCGTTTGCATGTAACGTCAATGGAATATTTTCTATTTTTAACTTGTTATTTATTACTAATATATACTTTTAAATAATAAATGTTTTTTTTAAAGTTTTGTTTTGATATAAAGTATGGTTCAAAACATGAATATCATATGAGAATAAGAGTTAAAGTGAGAAAAGTAATAAGAGATTTGGATTCTTGATCATTTTTAATCCCAAGACAATTATGAATTACGTTTTGTAAGAAAATTTATCAAGTGTATTTCATTAGTTTTGAAATAGTAGTTCTCTTCAATTATGATTGAGTCAAAGATAAGTATTTTTTTCTTGTTCTTATCGTCACAACTTTCATTTTCATTGGAACCTAACCCCATAAATATAAAATTATCAAATGATTTTTTTAAACACAATAGCAACATTATGTGAGAAAGGAATTGGTCTGATAATTTTTAATTAAAAAATTAGTGATAGATAAGAAAATGATGTTAGTGTCAAGGGCAGACCTACATTGAAAACATGCAGTGGCATAAGCCACCGCTTCATTATTCCGTCATGATAGGGAAAAGTACGATTCTGAAGGGTGCAACCATATTATTTTGTTGGATGTCACCATATAGTTTCTGAAACTAAAAATGTTAGCACAAGATTTTAAATACGGAGATGATAAATGCTTTTGCCCTTGTACAAAAGCTCGAGTTTCAAGTCCCACCATTGTCAAGTTTGTTGATTTTTAGTTTAAATTTTGGTGTCTTTTATATGTTTCTTTTATTTTTAAAAATATGCAAGGACAAGGAACTAACCAACATATCTATATATTAGTATTATAAAAAAAATCTTCAGATATTTTTTATAGTCAAATTATGTTACCGCTTAAAAAAAATCCGGTTATGCCTCTAGTTACTTTCAATACATATGGAAAAGGATGAATCTGATTCATGTTGTTTTGGTCCTTAGTTTATTTTTTGTACTAAAAGAATAAATTGATTGCAAGATGGGTAAGATTTTGTGTGATCTGTAGATTGAATCGTATTTGGATTGACTTTTGAATGTAGTGGAATATACTTTTCAAAAGTAATATTTTCGACCCCAAATGTCTTCAGGTTTCATGAAATATGTGTTGGGATAATTCAAAAACAAACTTTAATTGTTAGGCAAAAAGCCAAAAAAAACATAGAGAATTTATTATGTTTCTATGTTGTGATTGAGACTGAAAACTACTTTTAAAATAATTTGGTTAACGATTGTTACAGTCGGTTATATAGTTACGAGTGGTTACAATGCAGTTAACAACATTCACTGTCAGTATCAGTGAGGGTACTCGTTGACCAAGTAACATGCTGAGGAACTGAGAGTAGACACTTTGGTTTTTATGCTTTTAATGATGCTGAAAGTATGTTGACATTGTAAAAAACTTTGGTGTCAATTTCTCAAGCATGTCGTTTAGGTTTTGGGACCGTCACAAAGGTTACTGCCCTATACATTGCAAGGGGGTGCAACCCCTTTGACCCCATCATTTGTTGGTCTCGAGTTCAAGTTAACTTCTACGGGAATGCTATTTGCATTTTCTTAACATGTGTTATAGTTTAATTATAATCCCATCAATCACTTGATGCAAATCTTGATTACATCAAATGAGCGATGACACTATAATCATGAACAAGATGGCAACAATTGATGAACACATCTACGTAGGGAATAGGGATGGAAACAGGGGATTGGGATGGGATGTCTTTTCATTTTAGACATTTATTTGTACCGAGATGTTTAAGAGATTGAACAGAAAGAAAATAATAAAAAACTGCCGATTTGGTCTCTCGATTTTTACGGATTTGGTACACGAAATTTCATTTTTGTTATGGATTAAGTCCGTTGCTTTAATTCCATTAAACTTGTTCCGTTAAGTCATAAGTATTTTTGTCTTTTACATTTTTTTTTTCATTTTCTTTATAAAGAAATAAAAATATATATTACTTATTAATGTTATAAAAAATAAAAATAAAAACATGCCCACCCTACCTATACCTTTTTCCCTTACTGTGAAGACGTGATCTATCGTCATTTTTTCTCTTATTTTTGGTCACATGCCAACCTCAAAAAAAAAAAAAAAAAAAAAAAAAAACCAACACCACCACGTCTCCACCCCACCTTTGAACCCAACACTAGCACGCCTCCAAGGCTCCAAATACATCAACACTAGGCACACACCTTCGACGCCACTCTGAAGAACGAATTAAAAAAAAAAACCTAAATGGAAAATGGAACAAAGAAACAACTCAGATCAATAGCCCATCCTTGAGTTAATCGAGGG
>NW_020201174.1:3099-34454 GCF_001531365.2 Cynara cardunculus var. scolymus | reverse complement strand
ATTGAGTCCTCCTCTTTCCGGACAACACATACAAAGAGACCCGCCAACAGTCAAATAATTAGTGAATCTCGGAGAGATATTTATATTATATAATTAGTTTCTTTCTCTTCTAGTTTTCTATCTCCCATCTATCTATTTTCTTTAGTTATTCACTAGAGCAATTATGATCTGGAAGTTGATCCGGGGAAAGTGTTCAGATCTATTATGACATAGCCATGAGGCGCTCAACGGACCTGAATAAAGTAATGAACTAAAAGTCAAAGACAAGTTAACTCTAGGGGCTTATGGGATAGGTTAGCTCACCTTATGAATAGGTTAGCTCGACTTATCATCCGAGAAGAGTGAAGAGAGGAACMTTCGGAGCTCCTCTTCTATCGTATCGATTGAGCGGTTCATATCTTCTATCATCTCCGTAGAGGGTTCAGTCTCCACTATTTTAAGTCCGTATTTATTTCTACCCCTGAGCTCGAAAACCTGGTGGAGGACTCGTATAAACCTATTCCCAGATTCCACACTATGCTTTGCTCTGGGGAGAGAGCTTCAAGGAGATAACTCCCGAGGAGAGTGATTGGCCCCAAAGAAGGGAGGATCTGGAAGAGAGGGTTGATACTGGGTCAACTATGGCAGAACTAAAGCTATACGTGGCGGCCCCTAAAGGCGTAACTACATGAACTGCATAAGCAATATCTATATAGAGAAAGGTAAGATAATTCTTTCTGGCCTTAACTGAAAGCGGATGGAATTATCTTGCTTAAGCACCTAGCTTGTTATCACAAGAAATACACGCTAAAACCACTGCTTCTGTTCTTGACTCGTACCTGAAGCTAAGCCGGACTCAGACGGTTAAGGGGAGGAGGCTGGAGATGGTGTATGGGATGCAACGGGGAGCTGTAAAGAAGGGGGGGGTCGGGTTTTAGCTTTAGGTGTTTTTCTTTAACGTTTTAATAGGTTGTACCACGAACAACGATATGTGTACAATAACAAAAAATTTGAACAAAAAAATAAAATTACAAAAGTACCCCTCATGTGAGGGGAAAGCAGGTCCTTTTTTTAGAAAGAAATTATGTTCAAGTAAGCAAATAGAAAAGATGTCATGACATGAGATGCTTAACATAACAAATCCGTAACTTTCAAAGGACCCGATCCATAACGAAAATGAAACCATAAATACCACCCAATGCATGATCTTTTTAAAGGACCTAATCCGTAATTTTCATATAATCATAGGGACTATAATTTACTCAAATAATAATACAGGGGCTCAAGCGGTAATAAAACAAAAGGAATTAACGATTCCTGTTGTAGGGCGAGGGAAACCAAAATTAGCTCCTCCTCTCGTATCGCTGCTTCTCTTGAAAACTAAAATCACTCATACTTCTCCAACGCCGCCGCCCCCCACTCTTCCGCCACCGTCGTCTTCTTTCAAGCAAACAAAAATGTCGAATATCGACGAGAACCATCATAAGGAAGAAAATCAAGAAGGAGAACAAGTGAAAGATCTTACATTTGAAGAGCTTGGATTAGACCCTCGTCTTATTCGTGCCCTTACAAAGAAAAATATCGAAAACCCCACTCCAATTCAGCAGATTGGGATTCCATTGATCCTCGTAAGTTCGTTTTCTTACGTTTCATCCCTTTAAACAATATAGTTTCTTTCAATTGAGTAATTAATGTTCTTGTGAAAATTATCAGGAGGGGAAGGATGTGGTTGCTCGAGCGAAAACGGGTTCTGGTAAAACGTTCGCTTACTTGCTTCCTTTGATTCAGAAACTCTTATCGGATAACAACAATAATAATAATAATGGTTCATCTTCAAAAGCCCTAGCTCCCACTGCCATGATTCTTGTACCCTCTCGAGAGCTCTGCCAACAAGTATGAACACTTGATGCTATAGTTTCGATTTCGATTTTGATTTGGATGTTAAATGGTTACTTTTTAATCGATTATGTTCTTTGCCAAAAAAACAAGCACCCACAACGAGATAATGGGTTGGTGCTAAATATGAATTATGCGTTTAGAAAGCTGTATTTTGACAATTTGGATCTTCTTTTAAACAGGTTTATTCAGAAGTGTTGTCACTAATTGAGCTATGCAGAGTGCAGCTGAAAGTAGTTCAGTTGACGGGTGAACCAAGTTTCTCTGATATGGTTGGTTTGGTTTTCTTTTCATGTAAAGATTGTATATATTTACATATGTATAGGGTTAGGTTTAGGGAAACCGCAAAAAAATTGAAAAACCAAGGAACACTCTGGTAACATTTCGTCTAGACGCATGTGTATACAAGTAAGTTGCAAGCAATTTGTCCGGTATGCACGTATGCATAATATGCATTCGTGCATAAAAACCAAGAAACAACTTCATTTACTTGTATGCACATATAAACCAAGAAACAACTTCATTTACTTGTATGCACATATANAAACCAAGAAACAACTTCATTTACTTGTATGCACATATAAACCAAGAAACAACTTCATTTACTTGTATGCACATATACATACCATTTGGATGACTAGTTATCAGGGTGTTCTTTTTCATTTATTGAGGTTTTCCCCTGATCCTCTCTCTCTATATATATTTAAATGTGTTCTTCAAATTTGAAATGGTAATATTTGGTTTTTTTTTGGGTTCACAGGCGGCAGCATTGGCAGGGCCTCCTCATATTCTTGTGTCTACCCCAGCCTGTGTTCAAAGGTGCTTGTCATCTGGTGTTCTTAAAGCACAATCAATTCAGGATTCACTTTCGATTCTTGTTCTTGATGAGGTATGAACTTTAATTTTTGGGTAAAATTTGGTGATTTAGTTTCATATGGTTTTATTGTGTTATCCCTTGTCCACTAAACCACACGAGTATGTGCCTTAGAAGCATTGATGGGTCGAAAAAGATGACTTCTCATGAAGATTAGCATTTCCTGCTTTGATTAGTTAGGGCTTTCTAATGAGACAATATTGACGTAATATGTTCCCCAGTTCTTCGATTAGCAACTAATTGTTGAATCTGGATTCCAAAAGATTAAATGGGAATTAATCAATTGTTTGCAACTAGCGATTAAGCTCTAGAAGGATGCTCAACTATCTATAGCTCCACTTAGTCCTTTGTTAAACACACGATCATTTAAGAATGTAATTGGATTTGTAAGATTATGGTTTAGTTCATTTGAAAAGAAGTTGGAATCTTTTCGAAGGTTTAAAATAATTTAGTAAATGGGATAATCTTGGATCATATACTAGTTTTTTAGTTGTTTCATCTTTGTTGGAACATTATTTGGGCAACTGCTGATTCATGGTGCTAATCAGGCAGATCTTCTTTTCACTTACGGATACGAGAAGAATCTTAAAGATCTTAAGACTCACATTCCTATAAAATGCCAGTGTCTTCTCATGTCTGCTACCTCAAGGTTTGTGACCATCTACACTTTCGCATATATATATATATATATATATATATATATATATATATATATATATAAAGTAGAACTCATACATGTTCCATGTTTATTATTAGTGTGTTGATTTTTTATTCATTCAACTATAATGAAATATTGTGACTTGGGTTTGGAGCTACTATGGATCTAAACACATTGGTTCATACTCGATTATGGATATTTTGCAGTGATGACGTTGAGAGTTTGAAGAAACTTTATCTACACAATCCCTACATTCTTACTTTACCAGAAGTTGGTGATGCGAAGGATGAAATTGTCCCCAAAAATATTCAGCAATTTTGGGTATGTTTAAATGTTAGAATTTGTAACACAATATTATTATTATTATTATTATTATTATTTAACCATGCTTATAAGGAAAGTAATTGGCATCTGGATATCTAAGCATTACTTTACAGTATGCTCTTGATTTATGTCCTTAGCCGTCTAATCTCTCTTGTTTATCTGTTCTTACTTTTTCGTTTTTCATTTTCATTTTCATTTGATAGTTTATTTTATATGTTTTTGCTTATTTTCCACTGTTATACATAGATACAATGCAGTGATCGAGATAAGCTTCTCCACATCCTCGCACTTTTGAAGTTGGATCTCGTTCAAAAGAAAGTCTTGATATTTACAAATACAATCGACACGAGTTTTAGACTGAAACTGTTTCTCGAGCAGGTAATTTTAACTCATTTCTGTTTCATCTCTAAAATCATTGCTTCAATAGCTCTCATGTTAAATCTAAACTTTTTTCTACAGTTTGGTATAAAATCTGCGGTGTTAAATGCTGAGTTGCCTGTAAATTCACGTCTACATATTCTTGAGGTATCCGCTTTGACTCATATCATAGTGTCTAAAACCTTATTACTTGAATAAATACCATATGGTGGTTTAGTTAGTTTAAATGCATAAAGAAAACAAGATACATATATATATATATATATATGTATATATATATGTATGTATGTATTAATGTTGTTTCATGTCTCAGGGATTAAATGCTGGGCTTTTTGATTATCTGATTGCAACCGATGATAGTGACTCAAAAGAGAAGGAACAAACTGATGGCAATAACCAGGCTGAGAAGAAAAAGTCCAAGAAACATAAGAAGCGGAAGTTGGATTCCGAGTTTGGTGTTGTTAGAGGCATAGACTTTAAAAACGTTCAAACGGTAAAAATTGTTTAGCAGACGTTTTCCCACAAATTCTTTTGCAACTAATTTAGCTTGATAAATTTTCTTACAAGCATCAATTATGTAACTAGGGGCAGGTTGACATGAGAACCGTAATTATTTTGAGAACCTGGGAACCAACTATCAATGCTTTATGATGAAAATGCATGATATAATGAATAATGGAGGTGCATGAGGTTTATTATGAATAATATTCATTATTATTCATTATGAATAACACATGAAATAGTTGGTTCTTCAGGTTCTCATTTAAGGCTTGATTATTTGATAAGGCTAGTATCAGTTGTTCCACTTAATGAAACACACTCTTATCTTGCAACAGGTCGTAAATTTTGACATGCCTGCAAGTGCGGCTGGATATGTACAT
This sequence comes from Cynara cardunculus var. scolymus, assembly GCF_001531365.2. Lineage (NCBI taxonomy): Eukaryota > Viridiplantae > Streptophyta > Magnoliopsida > Asterales > Asteraceae > Cynara > Cynara cardunculus. The sequence goes on along the minus strand of NW_020201174.1, from coordinate 29,464 downwards.
CGAATTGGGCGTACCGGAAGAGCATTTAATACCGGTCAATCTGTCTCAATTGTATGTCAATTTGAAGACCCTTTGTCTCTTTGTTGGTCAACTTCTATTGATTGAATCCAAATCTTGTTCTTCGCCTTGATTTCTTGATTCTTGATCAACTACAATTTCGTATAATGTTATGCATAAATGTGATGCATAACTTTTTATTCAATTTGTAGACTCTAATGTCTGATTTTCGAACAGGTTTCTCCCGATGAGATGGAGATATTCGAAGAAATTAAATTGTTTTTGGGAGAAAATGAAGATAATGACGTAACACATATTGCTCCATTTCCACTTCTTGAGAAGAACGCAGTGGAGTTTTTACGATATAGGGCTGAGGTAATTCGTCTTGCTTATTGGATTTTCATTTCATAGAACTTGTAATATCGTCACAAATTTGTAACAAGGACTGATCTTTACAGGATGTTGCAAGGAGTGTGACGAAAATTGCTGTCAAAGAAGCACGAGCCCAGGATTTACGCAATGAAATTCTCAATTCTGAGAAGTAAGTGTTTTTATTTTTCTTTTCCGTAAATTTGTCCCATCCATGATGTAATCTTGTCTCCCTCTAAAAATAAATGTACGTTTTCCCTTGTAAATTACAGAGGCGAAAGAGGTCATTAAATTTGAAACGGTCTGTTTATCATGCATTTTCTGCTCATGCAGCCCTGTGAAAAATCGCGACGTTTGAGTAAAATGGGACTATTTGTCAAATATTTAAGATACCCTTTAATAAGACACAAATCAAGATCATCTGATTATTTATAACGATGATAATTGTCACATAGGTGGTTTTAATTTGGAAATGATGATAAAGAGTAAATGTTGCAATTTTTGAGAGAGTAAGATTTGTATCAGAAATTGTTGTCCATGTCTGGTACGACATTAGACTGAGAAAGGACAAAAAGTGTATCTTTTATGTCCTACCAAAATAGATGGAACAAAAACCAGGAAGATGAGACAAGATTGGTAAATTAGTAAACTACCCTTGTCAAATTAAAACCTTAAAACCTTTCAGAATTCTTTCACCTGCGTATCAACATGTAGTAGGAAATCTTGTTTTTAACTTGTATTATACCTGCACCTTTATATGATGCCGACTTTTTGTTTCTTCAGGCTGAAAGCTCATTTTCAAGAAAATCCACGCGATTTAGGTAAGCCGAAAACATCTCTAGAACCATACTTCTTTAGAAAAACAGAAAACACCGTTTATTAGTTTCATTCATGCATTAGATTTCGTTCCATGGTTGGTTCAATCTCTAAAGAAACTATGTATGCAGAACTTCTGAAGCACGATAAGCTTCTAAGCAAGAAAGCGCCTGCACCCCATCTACGTAATGTGCCTGAATACTTGCTAGATCCAACGACTCAGCAAGCTAGCAAGTTTGTCAAACTCACCAGAGCTGCCATGGGAAGAAATAACAACAATGGCAACCGGGGATCTAAGGGCAGGTTCAAAAAAGCTGGAGATCCTCTCAAGACCTTTTCTGCAGAAGTATGATATCTTGGAATTTTGTTCATTTTTTGTCTTATTTGGTTAACCATTTGCTTAAATTTGCATTTTTGATGTGATCAGGCTAAAGGGATGAAGAGGAAAGCCAAAGGCGGCAAGGAGTTCGGCCCCAAACAGAAAAAGAAGCAAGACGTATAACTTCTGGAAGGAAATTGTAAAGCCTGGATTTAAATCCACCACAATTTTGTAGTATCATTGAATTTAGTTTTACTGCAAGATATGAGTTCTTAAACTGTAGTACTGTACCTTTGTGGTATGTTTCCGTATTTTTAGATTATTCGATCTCATTGAATGACAAGATTTACGACGATTATGTTATATGCCCCAAACGACATTGATAATTGAAAAAACATTATTGGTTCCTCGTATATTTCATTATAATTCTAATTCCTTTGACAAATTCTATTCCATTTCCTGCCAATCATATGTGTGGTCGAACCTGACTCGATATCATTTCAATTCATTCCAAAAACATTTTGCGAACCAAACAACAGTTACAATATGGTTCTAAGATCTGATCCAACTATATCCAGGTTGCTTCACAACTCCATAGCTCTTCATCATCTCCCTCATATCCGCCGCCTCTTCCCAGTATCCTGCATTCGCAAGAATATTCGACAAAACCACATAAACTCCCGACTTATCTTCTTCCAATTCGAGCAGAAATCCAGCAACGATCCTTCCTAATCTAAAATCACCATGAGCCGCACATGAACTGAACAAATTCCACCAGATACTAGAATGCACGTTAAAACGACCGCTCTTCATTAGGTTTTCCGCTGCATCAAGAAAACCTGCTCGTCCCAGAAGGTCAACAATGCAAGAAAAATGGTCAATCTCTGGTTCTAGACCATACTTGTTGACCATGGAGTTGAATATTTCAACTCCATGGTCAACCAGGCCTGCGTGACTGCAGGCCGTCAGAGCTGTAGTAAAGGTGGTATGGTCTGGTTCCACTTTGACCCCTTCAGATTTTTGCATCTCCTCAAAACACAAAACTGCATCCTCCCCTCTTCCATGGTTTCCGTAAGCAGAAATCATCGAATTCCAAGAAACGACATCTTTGTAGATCATCGACTTGAACACCTTTATGGACCAATCTAGAATCCCACATTTTGCGTATAAAGCAATAAGTGCATTCCCTAATGAGGGTTCGTGTAAATAATGGAATTTGAGTACGTATCCATGGATTTCTTTGCCGTTTCTGAAGGCTAAAATGGTGGCACATATGCTTAAAACAATGTTCAATGTGTAAACATCTGGAGTTAAATCTGATATAAGCATCTCGGAGAATAGTTCTAAGCCGATTACTGAACACCCGTTTGAGTGAAAGCCGGAAATCATTGAATTCCATGATATCAAATTCTTGGAATTCATTTCGGTGAAGATGGTATATGCATCCTCTAATGCACCGAGTCTAGAAAGGGTGGAAATCAAGGCGTTGGACACTTCAGTTTTCGAAATAAGATCGTATTTAATCACGATGGCAAGAATCATCTCGACACATACCATTGAATCCAAGGTTGCTAGCAGGCTTCCAATGGTGAATTCATCTGGTCCGATTCCTTGGTGCTGCATCTGCAAGTAGATCACAATGGCGTCATCTCTAGAAAGATTTTCTTGAGCATAGCTTGTGATCATGGTGTTCCACGAGACACGATCCTTCGCTTCCAATTTCTCGAAAACCATGCGCGCTGCCTGCAAATCCCCACAAGCAGAATACATGGTGATTGTTGTATTACTTACAGCATTGAAATCTTCAAAACCCGTCTTAATGGCATTGGCGTGAAGTTGTATGGCGGTTATTCCACAAGAACATGAACTCATAACGCTCACAAAAGTCCGTTCAGTTGGCCAGTGACCGACTTTTTGCATGTTTTTGAACATCATGAAGGCATCTTCATCTCTTCCCAAGCTCACCAGACCAGCTATCATTGCATTATAAGTAATCTGATCATGACCCAGCTCTTCTGTTTCTTCGAAAACATCGTATGCTTGATTAGCACTTCCAAAGTTAAAATACATAGTAATCAAAGCATTCTTGACTGAAGATCTAACCAAGAACCCAGTCTTGATAACCAGTGAGTGCACTTCCCTACCAAAGTTGATTAATTCTGAAGAACACAAGCTCAAAACACTAGCAAAACTGTAATTGTCGTGCCTGATACCCAACAAATGCATTCTTTGAAACATATCCAATGCAATATTTGAGTGCTCATTATCTGCGCAGCCCGTGATAACTGCATTCCACACAGCTTCGTTTCTTTGGGGAATTTGATCGAGCAGGTGGCATGCATATTCAACCTCCCCAAGGTTTGTGCATGCAGACAATAGCGTCGTCCATGAATATACATCTGGGATTTTTATCTCATCAAAAACCCGTTTCACCGAAACCAAATCCATTGATTTTGCATAGAGGAAGAGCAGAGTGTTGGCTACATGTGGGTATATTTTAAAACCTGTCCGGATAACATGGGCGTGGACCTGGTTCCCGGCAGCAACATCACGGAGATTGGCAGTGGCGGTGAGGGTGGTAGAGAGGGTATACTGATCAGGTTTCAGATATTGGGAAGACTGAATTTGGTGGAACAATTGGAGGGTTTTTGTGTATTGTTGTGATTTGGTGAGTTTAGCAAGCAAGCAGTTGACCTTGATGAGTTCACTATTCATTTGCTTTCACCGAACCAAATTGCTCTAAAAGAATGAGTTTTTACTGTTTAAAAAGGGTTTATGGCCCACTTAAACAAAACTCTTATTAATCATAAAAACCGAACCTTCTGTCCTGGTTATAGTGACAATCAAAGTCATGAAATATACCATCAATAATCACACATTCTTTGGAAATAATTATCGGGGGAACGAGGAGAGAAAACCCATTTCTAAAACCAAGGTGATTGTTGCATTGCTGTCACGAGGTTTAATTTAGCTAAAATGGAGAACAACGCAGCGGAGGTGTTCGACCAAATGCCTAAATAAGGATGTGAAACTGATGAACACTCTGTTTGGGTGCTTAACTACTTTAGAGCTGCTTCACTTTTCGAGGAGATCAAAACGGAGGTACACACCCATTAATCATTATGCTAATTATATAGCAAAAAAACTAATAAATTTCATCAAAAGATTCATGTTCAACTACAAGTATACAGTTGCAAGGTTATCAAGTTTTCCTGTATGTTAGTGTAGCATTGACATAAAGATAGTCTTTATACTCCTCACTGTCAATTCTTTGTAAGCATATAGCCTGTCTCCAGCTTGTTATTCGTTATGATGATCTGTTTCATCGAAGATCTCATCCTACATGTTTTATCAATAGGAAAATGGTTAAGCGGTTGACTAGAAGTTTGAAAATTTTGGTTAGAAATAGAAATCGATGAAAAGACATACGTTTAAAAGCTCCTCCATAACATCTTCCATTGTTATGATGCCTATGACTTCCCCTTGTTGTCTGAAAGAAGAAACTGGATTCTCGATTACATTAAGAACCTCCGGCAAGAATTTATCCGACCACCTTCTGCTTTTAGAGGATTCGGCACGTGACACATTCCCACTTCCGGAAATGGATTTGAACTTGTTAAATGTTCTTCTGCTTCTTAAACCTCCATAGCTGCTTTGATAGCTTTCGTTCAGAATATCTACTCTAACTGCACACGTTATTTCATCTTAGACTAGTATGTTTGGCAAACTGGCCGATAAGCTAATTGTTAGCTGATAAGCTTACCTTCACTTGAGCGCTTGGTGGTTGACTGCTTTGTCGTTTGATTTGGCAGTTGTATGACTGCAGCTATGTGACTGAGACCTTTTTGGAACTCGTTTAGTATGTCATATAATGGCATCGTGTCTGAAACTCTGATACCAACAAAAGACCGTTATCAGATAGGTTTCAAGAGCACTGAACACATAATATTTGAACAGAAACGTAGATATAGTGCTTTACTTTGAATGAAAATTATGCAAATTTCTGTTGAAACGTACCTTGGAATCAGGCGAAGAGTGATGTTCTTTATTGGCACACAATCTGCTGGGTTGATGGTCATTAGATTCTTCACCTACAGTTCACGATGAGCAAGAATGATTATAGTTAGCCTCACGACGTAACTCGAATAAGGGTATGTTGGTAGCACATAGGTGGACAGACACGACAACTATATGATGCTGAAAATGTCTAAATGTTGCTAATAGACAGCTTTACAGGACTTCAGTTTATAAGACCAAACTTATGTTTTCTATTAAGGTGTTACAATAAGTTAACAAGACGTTTTTTAGGACACTTTTAAAATAAATATAACACCTATGAGAATTGTCTTGTCGCGCATCTTTTTTATAGGACACTTGTTTTTACAAGACATTTATTCATATAATGACACAAAACGTCTTATCAACTTATTGCAACACCTTTACATTTACATAGGACTTACAGTTTTTTGATCCTATCTATTAGGACATTTATCAGACATATTTGGCATCCTGTAAAACCAATTTTGTTATAATGAGTATAATAATTACCAGAAGAGCTCCAATTATGTTTGCTGGTTGATCATAGTATACTGGCACTCTGCTATAACCCTTTTCGATAATTAGATTCATCAAATTCCTGAGATGTAGAAACTTGTTTTCGGTATCATATTGCATTGAAAACGGAAACTAGATCTTGTCGTTTCATGGAAATATATATATATATATATATATATATATAKAGAGAGAGAGAGAGAGAGAGAGAGAGAGAGAGAGAGGGTTCCAACCTGTTTTTGTGAGACCTGTGAGACTACATTTTTACACTTGAAACTTCACATCAAAACATTGTGAAGGTTACATTCATAGTGTTTTGCTGTGAAGTTTCAAATGTAAAAATGTGGTCTCATGGTTTCGCAAAAACAACACATGATCCCAAGTATATATGTATATATGAATATGTCAGGTACCTATTAAGTTTGGAGTTGATATCAACTGAAAAAGTTTCAGATAGAGGAGTCATGGCATCCTTTGCTGTTTTTGCAGTAAGTTCAAGTGCTCCTCCGATAATTGTCGTCTCGTGATGTGACAAACTTCCACCTTTCCCGGCCTTCATAACACCACGAACATCAGGTATACAAATCCTCTTCTTAGAAAGATTTCTGAGATGGGTCGAAAGAGAAAATACCGTACCTTATTGCCATGAAAATCAACTAATGTCTTCAATTCGGCTCGCCGGAAAAGACTCACGTGCCCTTTCCCCAATATGCAATCTAGCACCTGGCAGTAAGTAATTCAAGAATCAATCTCAGTTGAAGGAATTTTCTGTTCTCCTTTTGAAAGAAAAACTAACTCACTTTGCTTATCGGATATGCTACAGGAAACCAAAACCAAACAAGAACACGAATGAGTGGAGTCACGGCTGCACCGATCACCAGACCGTAGCGTGTGCAGATAGACTGCGGTATTATCTGCTCAGAGGTAAACATGAATGAAAAAACCCTTCAGTTGACTTTTTTGCATCAACATGTTACGTTAGGATGCCTAGCTAGTACACGAGAATCCTGACCTCACCGAAGAGAAGTATCAATGTCACTGAAACAAGAATCGCGATTGATTCCGGGACCAACTTGTTCAAGAATAGCGGAAGTGCCTGGAACATTGGATAACGCATGTTAGGTACGTCTTAAGGCATGCAATTTGTGAGAATATATGGAATACGTCAGATTACTTTTCAAAAGAGCCGTTGAAAATAGAAGTGATGTTTCAGCTTTTACCGAGAGGTGGGACTCTAACATGCTATTTAGGTCAATGACCTTCTCGAGAATCTAGTTTTGCAAAATGATCCTCTAGTGTCTTTCTAAGTTTTGACGGGAGGAGACTGTTTGAAACCAAGGGCAGACTGTTTTAAAATAGAAGTAGGTAAGATTCCAACAAAGACTAGACAGACACAGATTGTCCCACAATGTCAAGAAAGGGCTAGACAGATTGTCTAGAATGTTGAGTCCCTAGAGTGGTAGACAGTGACTCTGATACCATATGAGAATATGTAGGACCTATTATATTACATTTCAGAAAAGCCCTTAAGAAAGAAGGAAAGTTCCAACATATATCGAGTAGAAAAATGGTCGGATTCTAACAGGATCTATGACTATTTCTGGTGCATAAATACCTCCATGGCAGTAGCATTGCTGATCAAGAGAGTGCAAAGAACTAAATGATGCCTCTTGACAACTGATAAGATCTTTGCTGCAGTGAAATAATTAAGATTGAAAATTGATGGCCTTTGAATGAATTCATATATATACTTATAATCATTTACAAGTTCAATAAATTTTACAAACTAGTTTTCATGGTGTGAAAATGCAGTGTTTATACAGCGTTATATATATTTATATCTTACGAAAAGAAAAGAAAAGAGTAAAAGCATACAGGCACGGAGACGGTCCATGGGCTTTCCCGATTTAGCAAGAACTTCGAGTTCCACAAGACTCATTGACATGAGTCCGAGGGTGAGTCCAGACATCATACCTGCAAACAACACGATCATCGCGATAACGGCTACGTGAAAGAAGAAATCTAGACTGCAACATGATAAGTACTTCATGAATTGATTCCAGTTTCTATATAACTACAACCTTAATTCTATATGATAGCTTCATATATATATATATATATATATATATATATAGTGTATAGTATTAGGATTAAGAGATGTAGTGAGGGTGGCATTCGATACAGGAAGGTTGCAAACAAAGCGATGAGAGATTCTGAGCATATTCCAATGGAAATGACACTCTTTTTCATCAAAGACGACGACTGATTTATAGCCTTTGTTGTTCGGTTTCCAAAATCTGTCCAAATGAATATGATGCCGACTTGGATCCTCGGTATTATAAATCAGTTGACTTGGCCACTATCAACACAAATTAACCAAGCTTTGGATGCTTCGCTTTTGAAATCAATCTCGATTCTCAACACATGTTATATATATATATATATATATATATATAGGGGAGCGATCAAATGCAAACCACTCAATTTGTACAAACCGTGCAAACCGCATTCAACCAATCATAATTTTTCATTTTGTTCATTTTTTTGTAATTATGAGAGGTTGATTAATCATTTTTATTGTGGAGGGTGTTAATCATAGATATTATCATCTTCATTATTTTAATTTTAGAGAAATACATGAAACTGTTTCATTAATGTTAGAGAAATACATGAAACAGTTTCATTAAGTATTATATGAAACAATTTCACAATATGAAACAATTTCACAAGATTAAACAATTTCATGAAAAAATTTCATAAGATTAAACAATGAAATCGACAGATGAAGGTGGTTTGCACGGTTTACACAAATGAGGGCGGTTTTCATATGATCACTCCTCTATATATATATATATATATATATATATATATATATATAAAGCGATCAAATGAAAACACCCTCATTTGTACAAACCGTACAAACCACTTTCATATGTCGATTTTATTGTTTGTACTTATGAAATTTTTTCATGAAATTGTTTAATCTTGTGAAATTGTTTCATATAATACTTTTTTTTTTGATGAATTTGTATCATATATGGTTATGAAATTGTTTCATATAATATTTAATGAAATTTTAATGAAACTGTTTCATGTATTTCTCTAAAATTAAAATAACGAAGATGATAATATACATGATTAACACCCTTCACAATAAAAATGGTTAATCAACCCCTCATAATTATAAAAAAATGAACAGAATAAAAAATTATGATTGACTGAATGTGGTTTTCACGGTTTTGTACAAATTGAGTGATTTTTATTTGAACGCTTCTCTATATATGTATATATATATGTGTGTGTGTGTGTATATATGTATATATATGTATATAGAGGGAGGTTACATTAAATATTCTAGTACTATTCATGATCAATGTTATAACAAACATTCATATAAATAATATTCATAGTGAATACTCATAAAATAAGCTGTCTCTCCGTTCATAAATGAACCTACCCCTATATGTATATATAGAGAGAGAGAGGGAGGATAAAACGAGAATGTTAACTATTTAAGAGTACAATAATGTTGAATCACATTAGATTTTACGCTAACATCACGTACAAAATCACATGTGATTCACACGACTTCGCCCTACGACCCGAAGATGCGGTCATAGAGTCACTCGCACACTTTTTTGGCTGTTAATGTAAAATCACATGTGATTTTGCACGTGATTTGACCATTCTCTTAAATAAGTATCGTTTCTTGTTTGAACGCAACTTAAAATTCAAAAGTCCTAATGGCTAAACATATTCTAGTTCATCCTACACCTAACTAAGACATTATCAAAAAACAATAACGGAAATAAACATTCCAATACTAAAGCAACATAACATGACTGAATTCAACTAAAGTCGACACATTTTATGCTCCTAATTTTGCTGCTCTTGAGATAATGAGACGATGAAACTTTGATTACTTCATGGTTTCATGCATAAAGAAAGTTCTTTTTAACGTTTTAGTTTTAAGATCTCTTTTAATCCCTGTATGGTATGGTTCTTCGGCCATTGTTTGGTTCGAGTGGGAGCTAACCAACCCTTACCGATCTGATCCTCATAAGCACACTTCCTACCTACGTAGTCAATATTCTGATTGGTGAAACCTTACACATACCAAAAATCAATTTTCATGCATATCTGCTGACGTAAATACCACATATGTCTCCTCTTCCAAAAAAATGTATAGCATGTATAGCATGTATCGAAAACATATAACAAATACTGATCCGTTACTAAAAAAGTTACTACTTTACCTTATGCCCTCTTGCTATAATGTTTAGAGAAAATCAAAGAGAAACAATAGATTTCTTCTTTTGATTTGTATAACCCAATGGGATTTAGAGCCCCACACAACTTTCGAGACGTTGAAATTTACCAGTAATCCAAATATCGCTGGATTAATGACCCACTTGAACTTTCACTGCATAGAATTTAAATTGCTCCTTAAAATCCTTATTACAACTTTCTCCTATTTCGGAGTGTTACATAGACCAAAATATAATCACTCAAAATGTAAATAATTTTTGGTGCGATTGTATCAATTTAAATTTCCTTATTTTTATTACACTTGAAAATTCTGCAGTTTTGACAAATAAACTGGAAGTATATTGTATTCTAACAATTTCGTTGTATTTTATAAGACTTAATTAACATATATTGTGTACTTTGTTGAACTGCGAATTATCATGTCAAATCTACGTACAAAGATCGAAATTCATCTCGAGAAGCATGCTACCTGCGGATATCAATGACCTTATTTTCCGAGAAGTGTGGTGCAAGGAATCTAATGAAAGTTCAAATTTGAGTCAGTCTTCTGCAAGTTACTTTATCATCAAATATCAGACGTTAAATACTAGTGATAATATCAATATTTACTTGAATAAGTTTTATAAAAAAAATGATTTTTTGAGTTGTTGAAAACATAAATTCAACAAAAGTCAAATCTACTTTAAACACCATCATTGTATTTTTCGGGCCATTCTAAATCGAAAGAGATGTTGAATGTTTGGTAAGAGGTTATATTTAATGCAAAAACATGGCCGACAATTCAAGACGTTTTGCATGATCTTCACAGATGTACGCATTGAGTACTTCTATGAAACACAATACTTCAAACAGTTAAAAAGCAGATATTTTTCAGACTTTAATTTAAGAATTAATTATTTTATGTCCATCAGATATCTTGTTTTGTTTAGTTTAGTTTAAATTAATTGCTTTGTCACGACTTTAATACAACAATTTTAAGAGTTCAAGTCAAACAACTTCATTCAGAGCTTAAAGATTCTCACCAAATAATCACTAAATATCAATCGCTTGCATCATTGATTATCGTTATTCTTGTAAGTTATTTATCAATTTTAGTGAGTTCTATATAGCTTTTTGCAAAAGCCAGAGGAATAACCGTTCAGATGCTTTGTCAATGTTTAAGTTCTACAGTAAATAATTTACTTAGTGGGTCTGTATTTATAGCCAGCTCGAGAATGGTAAACATATTCAATTTGATGAACCACCCAAGGTCATCCACGATACTGCTATGATGGATACTATAAAGTTTTGTAAAACCGCTAAATCATCTTTCTGTCATGTCACGTTAGCATTTTATAAAGTTTTTTATTTCATAAACTTTACCATACAACCGTAAAGTTCTTGCAATTTCATAAATATGCTCGTGTGTCATGCCATGTTAAGCATGTGGCATGCCATGAGCCAATGTGTGGTTTTCGTAACGCAATATCTGAGTTTTCTTATATATTTAGCGTCTTATTTTTTTTAGTTTTTAGAATAAAACCCTAATTTATATTGTTTAATACCATCGACTCATTGAGTAGTAGTAAACATACACACACACACACACACACACATATATATATATGTATATATATATATGTATGTATAATTATACACATGATATATATAATTTACTACCTCGTTATTACGTCACACTCCATACCATTTAGAACCTTGGATAAAAATCAAACTAAAACAATAGTGTTATCATAACTAACCAACTATCTACAAATAAAATAATTATGATTTTTAGCTTTTTTGGATTTAAGAGTAAATTACGATTTTGGTCCATATGGTTTGTTAGTAATTTCAGTTTTCGTCCATACGATTTAGAAAATATGATTTTCGTCTCTATAACTTACAATGTCTTGCAATATTCATCTTTGAACTAATTCATATTTTTAGGTACAAGGGATCAAAACTGTAATGGATTGTAAACTGCAGGGATCGAAACAACAATAGATTGTAAATCATAACGACAAAAATATCAATGAATTACAAATAATAGGAATGATAATCGTAGTTTCTAAATCATATGAACGAAAATCAAAAAAATTAACAAACCATAGGAACGAAAAACATAATTTACTCTAAATTTTAATTTGATGGATCACCTCCAAACCTGGACCACTTCCTTCCACATATGAAAAGGAGGGTCGCAGTAGGGACTCGTTTTGAAGTGGCCCATGACTTTTATATCCGGCATAGAACACGTTTCTATTAGCGCCTCTATAGTAGGTATAAATGGACAAAATTCAGACATTTTAAGTCAGTTTTTAGTAAAACAAACTTGTGTTTTTCAAACCTAACATGGACTTTAAATTTTAAAAATAGGTTTGATCAGATTTTTTTCAAGCAGTGCTTTCCTAAGCTTTAAGGTCTGACTTGGATTTCCTAGACGAACTTTTTCGAATCAGGTCAAAAACTTGAATTTTTCTTAGCATCATAAAAATACCTGATTGGGCCTTTTCAAGCGTGATTGTGTTGAGTTTTTTTTAATCTTTAAGTAAGATCTGGTCTGAGCTTGTTAGACATGAACTTTTTCAAGTAAAGTTACAAAAACTATGGGTGATGTTGCTTTCTCTTTTTATTTATCAAACTTTCCACATTATTATTTGTATTTGTTTATCAAAGAATACTTAGTTCCAAACTATATCGCTTTTAAACCGAAAAACTGTACCAACCGAATCAATCTGTTCGTCCCTCTGAGGTTATATAACAGTAATGAGCACATCGTTATTATGATATGTACTATTTTGTTAACATTCTTACAAAAGAACGGTATTCATGATTTTATTTCCAACGTAAATCCATGTCGGTCCAAAAAATAAGAATAGTGCAAAATTGATTAATTTTCATTATATGTTGGGTCTCAATCAAGATGCTCTGCCCTCGATTCAACCATATTATTGAATAAAGAAAATTCAGGCCTACATTACCGACATCAGAAACCAAGATCCAAAATCATTTCCGACGTGGCCCACGACCCATCAGATTTCCCCAACTTGCCCATCTCTTTTAAGTCTCTTCCAGCTCCCCCATTGTCGTCTGAACTTTTGGCGCATCAATTCACACTCACACCCCTCCTTTTTCTCTTATAACAGATCAGATCTGAGATCAAGGCTTTTATAGATCCGAAAAAGAAAAAGATGAATCTATCCCATTAACAGATTGATCAAAGGTTGGTGTTTTATACTTCTTTACTTCCCATTTCTAGTTTGTTTTTCTTTTATACCAAATTTGTTCTTGTTCGTTTTCGGTTTCAGCATTAATCTGGGATTGTGTGATTTCTTTCGACTTGTGATTGAATTCTGTTCATGGGTTTTTGAAAATCTTGAATCTTGATTTGACTTGAATCTATCTGACACATGCTCTTAAGGTGTTTGTTTAATTGCCTTCTGTTTTTTTTTTCCATTTGGGGAAAGTCCTACTTATGACTTTATTCAATCATATGAACTTCTGCCATTTCTTGTATCAGGTGAATGTAGTAATTACTTGCTTTCTAGCGAGAATGTGTTGATGTAAAATTCTTTTTATTTATCTAGCTATGGTTTCTTTATGGATTTGATCCTTGATTCATAACTCATTAGATATGTACAGTTTAGATATATGCTGGCCTACATGTTCTTTGGACAGACATGAACTTGAACAGTTGAACATGAAAATATTTAGACCTTTGATGGTCAAATGAGTTTGTATTTAACTTCAAATTGACAAGAATTAACTACTTTATGTCAACATTGGATGATATGATAACAGAAACATTTGGGGATAATAAAACCAAAAAACTGTCGAGTTTGAATCTGAAAGTTCTATGTGTGAATCTGCAAATTTAAAACTGGATTTTTGGGGCAAGATGGAGTATACAACTTAATGAAAACATGACCATAAAGCTTCTAATGGGGTTGTGTACATACATCGATCTGCTGGTTGATTGAAATTGGCATTAGAAGCTTGATTTTTACTAGCTTGGCCTTGTAGTGAAGGGGGCAAGTGCTAACAAATTTCGATTAGAAGCATGACTGTCATTTGACCTCGTGTTGAACAGCCTGCCTGCAGTGTTAAACGGTCACAAATTGCCCACGTAAAAACTTAAAAATAGACTAGAGGGTTACATTCTTAAAGTCAGTTTTATAGAAGGTTATTGAGCTAGACAACCATTTCTTACGTTTTTGCTGTCTTTTTTGGCACAATGTGGATTCTTTTTAGCTTTGATACTTCACACAAACAGCCATGTCAAGAAGGCCAGGAAATCCCGCAAGGCGCTTTGTGGGTAGCGGAAACAATCCACTAGGGGGCATTTTTCATCCAAAATCACGACCTTCTCCTCTCTTATCCATCGTGCTTGTCTTACTAGTAAGCTCCTAATCTCTATATTTTGTTTGTAGCACATACCACTACAACAAAATCGGCTTTTATATGATAATAAATATGTCTAAATGTCATAATAGACTGCTTTATAGGGCCAAACAATTGTCCGTCCTATTTAAATGTGTTTTACAATAAGTTGATATAACGATTTTGGGCATACTAACAAGTTTGTGCTCTCACATTGAAATAAAGCTGACATATAGTCTTTTTATATGTTTTATCATTTGAAAAATTCTTGTATAAACAAGCGTCTTATAAAAAGATGTGTTCAGAGTACATTTTATTCCAAAAGATGCCCAAATACGTTCTAAATCTTATTGTAACACTTTTACATAGGATGTACAATTGTTTGGCCCTATAAACTTTGTCTTATATAGTAGTCTATTAGGACATTTAGACATATTTGACATCTTATAAAGCCAATTTTGTTGTAGTCTACTGTTGTTCTTTCAACATGCTCCAACTTGCACAGAATCTGATTCAATATTTTCAATAATACAGGGAACCGTCCTTGTGATTGGCTATGTTTATAAGGGTACAGGTTCGTATTAATCTGGATAATGCTCATGAACGCTTATTCATCCGTATACATGCTCATTGAGCCATGGCTAGATTCTTGTTTCCCAAATTCTTGATCTTCTTGGAATGTATATTTCTTCTTATATTTGGCTTACCATTTGCTTTTGGAATGCAGGTGAATCTGGATCCTATAAAGCATTTAGCAAGATTCAAGGTGAACGATCCCCTGCTAACATCAATAATCACACACGATAATCGTTGCAATAAACAAAAAATCGAACAAAATTTAGTAAAATGATGTTCCCATAAGCCGATAAATAGATATGATTAAAAACCCGTCATTCTTACAAGATTTTGGCTGGGGGCTAACTCGAATTCTATGAACATCTCCAGATAACTTTGGCTGCACATTTGATGTTCATACTGCAATACCCATTTTAAAGAAAACGTATGGTGACAGCATGCATAGAGTATTGCACGTTGGGCCCGATGCTTGCTCTGTGGTCTCTCGATTGACCAAAGAAGCAAACACTGAAGCATGGGGTGTGGAACCGTATGATATTGAGGATGCTGATATCTCTTGCAGAAGTCTCGTGCACAAGGGGCTAGTACGTGTTGCGGACATCAAGTTTCCTTTGCCATATAGGGCTAAATCGTTCTCTTTGATCATAGTTTCAGATTCGGTCGATTATCTATCTCCAAAGTACCTCAACAAAACCCTTCCTGATTTGGCAAGAGTTTCTGCTCAAAATCTTGTTATATTCACAGGTAATTTACTATAAATAGCAACTGTAAATCAAGGTCGAATTCGTAATTCCGTTACCTAGTTTTCAACCTATACACAACAACAAAATTGACTTTATAGGACACCAAATATGTCTAAATGTTTTAATATGCCAAATTATAATAGGATGCCGGACGCTTTTGGGTGTTTTAACAAGTTTTTGACGATTTTGAAATAGAACGTCATATTACTATATGACATTAGTTGAAAGAGTGCTTTATGAATTGATGTGTTCGTAGGACAATTTTATTTCAATATTGTCCTAAAAACGTGTTAGGATGTCCAATTAAGTCATAATATTCTATTGCAACACCTTTATATAGGATGCATAATTGTTTGGTCCTTCGAACTTAAGTCTTGTAATATAGTCTATTAGAACAATCAGACATATTTGACGTCCTTTAAAACCGATCTTGTCATAGTGCTAACCGCATGATTGTGTCCTTTCAGGTAAACCTAGTAATTCAAAAGTGAAACTCCAACAAGCATCAAGATTTGGACGCCCCGTAAGCAACTGCGCATTTATTCTTTCTAACTATTTGCTCACAATCTTGCACATGCCAAGGGTCTTTATAGAAACAACCGCTCTACTCATTTGGGGTAGGGGTCAGGTCTGCGTACATCCCAACTCCCGGAACCCTACTTTCGAGTGGGATTTACTCGGTCAGTTTGGTTTGTTTCCTTACGAGTTAAAAATGATGATTTAAATGACACATTCGTGAAGGCTAAAATGCGGAGCGCGAGTTGGTGGGCGAGGTTTTTCGTTCAAACAAGCCTCGAGGAGAACGAAGCAGCAGCAAAGAAGTTTGAGCAGGCCGCTTCCAAGAGCTCGTTCAAGCCAAAATGCCAAATTTTCCACCTCAATTCGTACCATTGATGGCGAGATACCGACAATTCGTAATCAATTTTCACCGCCGGAGAAGAAGACTCCGGTTGGCATATAGATATAGATGTGTTGTTCTTGGCTCAATTTTGAGGAAGATGTTGATTCCATCACCACCCTTTATGTTGTTATTTTACACCAATTCATCAAAATTTGATGGCCCAATTCAATAGTTGTACACCTATTTTCATTTGAAGACAGATATCAAGCTATATTATATTATGATAGAATCATTTGGACTCTATATTCATTAAGCCACAAATGGTTGATGATAGAATATAAATATGGGACTTCATTAAGCCAAATATTCGATATATATCTTTTAGGTAGTGTTGCTATTCAGATATGATTTGACTGTATTGAATCTTTCTGGTGTTTGGTTCGATTAGGACTAAATACTGTCTTATTTAGTAGTCGAGAATTTAATGTAGTTATTAACAAATATTTGTTTCACATGTACTCGATTCACAATATGAACTTTTTTGTCGTGTTTGTGAACAAGTACATGTGAAACAAATACATTTAAAATAAATATACGTTAATCAACATATGAAATAATATACTTAGATGGAAAAAGTAATAATGTGAAACAAAACCTTAAGGTAAAAGTTTTCATAGATTTTACAAAATTTGAAGTTTTCACATGATTAAGCCTCAGAGTATGATATGTATGATAATATGTTCATGAAACTCTGCTTAAACGTATTTGGAATGTTTATATATCATCGTATTGTCTTCTTCAACAACCATCAACGAACGCCTCAAAGGACAACCCCTTGCACCTTTCAACCATCATGTACTGATCCACTAAGACCAATAAATACGCCAACGAATTATGAATTTCTATTACTCTTTTCCGTACAGTTGAGATTGATTAAAAGTGTAAAGCCAAAAAGTGTCTTAAAATATTAATTTCAACGAAACGTAAAATAAAAACGATCGATTTCAAACAGATTCACCCTAAATTTCAAACACCTAACAATCATCATTAGATTGAAATAGGCATGCATTATGCATAACAATTACTATGGGTAAAACAAGACATCAAGGGACAAACCTGTTGGCTACCCACGCTACAATGTTCATCCTCTCCTCAAACTAAAAATCAAAAATATTAACCACAAGGGTGATGCCTGATTGCTTTGAGCTTGACTCCAAAGGTTAAAAGTATCAGAAGGTTTCAGGTTTAAATCCAAGGAGGAATAAAAATCTTCTTGTGACCATGGAGGTTCAAATGCGGTGACTCCGGGTTATCTGCAAAGCAGGTGGTTGCCCTGGAATTAGTCGGTTCGTATAGCGGATTGAATAGATATCCAAGTTAATAAAAAAATCAAAAATATTTTTAGAATTTCCTAAAATATAGAATATTAAAAATTAAAAGATTATATTCCAACTCTAACATATTTTTCATTTTAAAGATTATGATATTGATTATATTATTAAAAAATTTAAAATATATAATAAAATATTAATTTTATTTTTAATTTTAAGGATTCTAATCAAAGGAAATAACAAGAAAAAATAATCAATTCTCTTTTCTAAGCAATTTTTGAATCATTGGAGTAAAAAACCCTCTAATTTTCAAGAATTTGTCATAGATGCTTAAAATCTAAAGTAGATATTCAACAAAAGGAACTTTGAGTCTTGGTGTCACTTCAACATCACTTTATCTACGAATAATTATCGATTACAAGCACAATTGATTTAAAAAGAAAATGACTGAACTAACTATTCTCATCCTCTTTATAGTCAACTTTCAACCTGATTTAGTCAAAAAAGTATTATGCAACTTGCGTAATCCACTTTTCCCATTAAAATAATAAGGAAAATAATGTTCATTACGCAAGTTGTGCAATGCCACTTACGTAATGCCCATGTGGCAAATAATAGAAAGATGGACATTACGCAAGTTGCATGAGTATTACTTATGTAATGTTCATATGAACATTATGTAAGTAATACTTATATAATGCCCAATTTTTTATTATTTTAATGGAAAGTTGAATAATGTGAATTACATAATTTTGAGTTAAATTGGTTATAAAGTATAAGGAGGAGAAGATGGAGTAAAATTGGCATTTAAAAATGAGCAAGTTCCATTAAATGTAATCAGGTAGCAAATACCAACGGCGGTTTGGGTTGATTGTTTGGTGTTGATTAATTAGCATATTATAAGTATCACTCTGCTGACGATGGTTCCTTTTTACCTACTTGCCCTTTTTGGGTACACAAACATGCTTTTTCACTTTTTGCTTTTCCAAATATGTAACCACCTTCACTTCAGTAATTTATGGAAATTATGTCTCATAAACTTGCACTTTTTTTAAATTTTGAAGGATTATATATATATATATATATATATATATATATATATATATATATATAGAGAGANNNTATATATATATATATATATATATATATATATAGAGAGAGGTACATTCAAGGGAGAACTGATTAGTTTGTGGTAACTGTGATATCCAATTTTACCACAAATCAACGGATAAATTAGAAAATTAATAATTATGGTAGTTTGAGTTAAAATTATAATTAGAGGGCTTTTTATGTATTTAAAAAAAACTCCTTTCTCCTCTCTCATCTCTCCGACTACCAATCTCCGGCCTTCGGTGAACATTAATCCGACAGGTACCAAGTAAACACAAAGATACACAATGTGATACCCATTGTGATATACTGTGATACCAACTATGATACCAACTCAAACCTTAAAAACAAAGATACACAATGTGATACCCATTGTAATTCACAATGTGATAACCATTGTGATATACTGTGATACCGATTTCACCGGAAGCCGGAGATTAGAGGTCGGAGAGATGAGAGAGGAGAGAGGATTTTTTTAAAAATACCTAATATGCCCTCTAATTATAATTTTAACTCAAACTATCATAATTATTAATTTTCTAATTTATTCGTTGATTTGTGGTTGAGATTGGACCTCATAATTACCACAAACTAATCAGTTCTCATTTGATTAGGCCCATATATATATATATATATATATATATATATATATATTAGGTTCGATTCCGTGTATTACACGGGGTAATTTGAAAAAATTAAATCATGTCAAGAACTTATCTTACAAATATGAATGATCATCGAAAGTACGATACTACTTCTGACTTGTACTCTTTAAATAACTCTGAAGTATAACTCTGAAAAATGACTATTCAGACTTGAATTTAGAAATGAAACTATATCAATAATTAGTTAAAATAAAGTTAACCCTATAATAAAATTAAATGTGTTATTTTGAACAAATATAGACATATTTTTGGCAAAAAAAAAAACCTTTTATAGCCGGCATATTAACCAACAAAACTTGTCTTACGGAACTCCTTGACAACATCAGCAAGTGATAGCTGAAAGCTGTCAACGATAAGCTGAAAGCTGCCTCCTCAGTGATAGCTGAAAGCTGTCACGATAAGCTGAAAGCAGTCACGATAAGTTGAAAACACAAGCTGAAGGCTGTCAGCAATAACCTGTCAGATTAGCTGAATGCTATCAGCAATAACTTGTCAAATTAGCTGAAGGCTGTCAGCTTATAGATTAGCTGAAGGCTGTCAGCAATAATCTGTCAGATTACCTGAAGGCTGTTAGTGATAAGCTGAAAGCTGAAGGCTGTCAGCAATAACCTGTCAAATTAGCTGAAGGCTGTCAGCAATAACCTGTCAAATTAGCTGAAGGCTATCAACAATAATTAGTCAGATTACCTGAAGGCTGTCAGTGATAAGCTGAAAGCTGAAGGCTGTCAGCAATAACCTGTCAGATTAGCTGAAGACTGTCAGCAATAACCTGTCAGATTAGCTGAAGACTGTCAGCAATAATCTGTCAGATTACCTGAAGGCTGTCAGCGATAAGCTGAAAACTGAAGGCTGTCAACAATAACATGTCAGATTAGCTTAAAGCTGTCAGTGATAAGCTGTCAACGATGAGCTGAAAGCCGTCACAATAAGCTGAAAACACAAGCTGAAGGCTGTCAGCAAAAAGCTGTCAAATTAGCTGAAGGATTCTAGTCTGAACTAAATCCCGTTTAGTAGAGAAATCAGTTAAACCACGATAAAAAAGATACATTTTTAAATGGACAGATGTCAACCAAATATGTCTCTTTGAACCACTAATGTAAATTGTGTCTAGATACATGTTTAGGCGGGAATATAAGATAACCGACTCACCAGAAGATGACACATATCACCCAAGTTACTTATTTATTAGGTCTATAGATTTGAAAACTAAAGAAGTGATCATAACCCTTCATACGGTCAAGATTGGTCTAGAATTGCAGTTTTGATTGGTCAAACGAAAAATATAGCGGTAGTTCCGTAACTTTTACACATAGGCGAACAAACAAATGCATATGTGAACAAATAGTTCATATGTGAATTACACGAGTTCACATATGCACATGCTATTTTAATAAGATCATCCACAATGAAAGAACCTTCAAAAACCTTACTTTCCATATTTTTCCCCGCCACATTATTACCAGCACAACAAAATAAAAACTTCACAAGGGTTTGTATCATACCAACCATGTACTGATTTGTAATTTTTTAGACCAGCTTGTGCCAATCTCAATCAGATAAAAATGATTTTTTTATAGAACTTGTAACAGTCGTGGAATTTTGACATCAAACTATTAATTAAAAATTATAAATATTATAAAGAATCTCATTTTGTATTTTATGACCTTTCTGTCATTTTACATATTCGTTTTTTTTAATGTTGGTATACATATTCAGTATTCTATAAATCAAGACGCAAAATGATTCCGTATTTGAACGGTGGTCAAGTTGCTATGTATCAACTTCGTATCTTTTGTAATTTATTTCAGTATTCTACTCAAAGATAAAACCACGTATGCAAATTGGATGGTTAAGCTGATTTAACGTGATTCGATTAGACTGAAATATACCGATTTGCTTCTTCTGAAAGTTCTATGATGTGAAGGTTTGTAAGGTTATTTGCTCAAAGACAAGTTTGTATAGTTACGTGATACATATTGATGACAACTGTCAAACAAAATTTAAATATTCTCGAAAAAGAAAAAGTTACGTTATATGTGTCATGGTATTATGTTGTGATATACCTTTGATCCATAAATAATCAAATTCTTATTTATTGCTAATACTTTAGAGGTTGATTTTTTCCAGATATTCAGATATTATTTTATTAGCCATAAGTTATTTTGAGAAGTAAAGAAGTGATCTCATTCTTTCATACAATATAGAATTACGGCTTTAAGTGGTCAATAATTTTCGGCTATACAAATAATAAAGGAGGTAGTTTCATAACTTCTATAAATATGTGAGAAACGAGTTCATATGTGAGCCCGTTTAATCCACACATAAACTATTTTAACCGATTCACATATAAACTTGTGTGATTTACAATTTTACATATGAACTAATTAACCGATTCATATATGAACATATGGTTCATATGTGAATCACACGGGTTCACATATGAACCTGTTTGCCGTCTACTTGTAAAACTTACGAAACTATCCCTCTATTTTCTGCATACCTATACGAGAAATTATCTGGTGTTTCATAGTCAAAACCGCAAATACTGATCAATTAAAGGGGTAAGATCATTTTTTACTTATCAATACTTACCACTTGTCGAATGAATCTTTTTCTATTTGATTATAATATATAGTAATTTTAGTTTTATTTTAGATAGATATGATAACAACTGAACATCTGAATAATAGAATTTGATGATAGGTTTTAAAGCATTTTTAACAGGTATGTTATAATTCTTTTTTAAATAAAATATCAAAAGTAGAGATAGAAATTCTACCCATTAAACAATTAAATAATATACAGAAAATAGATTCTCATATTAATATTTTACATCTATTTACATTATTTAGTTTGTATTTAAAATAAGTTTTAAACAAATATTTAACCAATCCTTTGAACTTTGAAGCAGAGTAAAATAAAATTTTAATGCCTCTATCTAAAATTTAAGGAGTTGTTTGTTAATAGTTCTATTAAAATGCATCATCTGAATCTTTAAGAGGTGAATCATATTTGACAAAAAAACTCTGTCTCTTAAGTCTTAATGATTCTAAAACCTTTTGAATGCCTTTGGATTTTAGGTCTCCTAAATTATTAAGCGTCCTAATTTCATTATAGACAATCAATAAATAACCATATTTTATTTTAAACTATATTATAAAAGTCTCTTAATCATTCTGACCATTTAATGATCCTCCACCAAACAAGTGAAATGGAATTCACGTAAAACTCATTTCTATTATACATTTAATTATGAGACAGAGAAAGTTTCTCTCTATTATTATCAAAAATAAAAATATTACTTAATTATTTCAAAAATATAATAATTACGTATTTTCTAAACTTACGTATCATTTTCTGAATTTTTTTTAAAATATTATTTATTTTGAGATAGGAGAATATTTAACGACAACACAAGTGTGAAAGTGGAAGTACAATAATTAAACTAAGAAGTAAAAGATACAATATTAAAGTGGAAGTACAATATAAAATACTAATAAGTAAAAGATGAAACCACATCACGTGCAATACACGTACGATTGAGGAGGGTGCACAGGAAAGAGCGTAGAGTGACGGTACAAGATCAGAATCTCAAGTCAAACAAGTGAAGTGGAATTCAAGTAAAACTCATTTGTCAACTTGGCCTTTATAAATCTATATATACCTTCCAACCCACACCCACCACCATTGTCTTCCTCCTCACTTCCTTCCATTAACACCTTTAAACCCAAATCTCCTACTTGTTTTCATATTTTTCTGCAGTTTTCCATAGCAGATTTTGAAGGTTTATACAACTCAAACACGTTCATCTTTCGATCGATGTTGTCTGCAAAGCTTACCAGCAATGCTCATGGTCAGGATTCTTCCTACTTTCTTGGATGGGAAGAATACGAGAAGAATCCCTACCATCAAATCGACAATCCCAATGGTATCATCCAGATGGGTCTTGCTGAAAACCAATTATCGTTTGATCTTCTTGAATCTTGGATAAAAAACAACCCAGATGCAACTGGGTTCAAGAAAGATGATCAATCCATCTTTAAAGAACTTGCTCTCTTCCAAGATTATCATGGCCTTCCTGCTTTCAAGAATGTAAGCATAACTACTTCATTCATTCATTCATCCCCTTTTTGATTCAGAAAACTTAATCATGTATTTAATCAGTAACTAATTTGAAAATTTACAGGCATTAGTCCGATTCATGTCAGAAACAAGAGGCAACACTGTTACCTTTGATCCAAAAAACCTTGTCCTCACCGCCGGCGCCACCTCCGCCAACGAAACGTTAATGTTTTGCGTCGCGAACCCCGGCGACGCTTTCCTCATTCCCACGCCATATTATCCAGGGTACCTTCACATTAATTACTTTTTTCGTTATTTAATTGAATCTCAAGTAACGTGGCAGTAAAATTATTACTGTATGCTATATATCTGTGATCCTGATCTGGTTTCTTACGTTATCTAGATTCGATAGAGACCTCAAGTGGAGAACTGGAGCTGAAATAGTTCCGATCCAGTGTTCAAGTTCGAATGGTTTCCGGATTACCAGATCGGCACTTGAAGATGCTTACCAACAAGCACAAAAACAAGACCTCAAAGTGAAGGGTGTTTTGATCACAAATCCTTCGAATCCGTTGGGCACGTCGTTGAGTTTGCATGAGCTCGATCTTCTCGTCAACTTCATCTCCACCAAGAACATCCACCTCATCAGCGATGAAGTTTACTCCGGCACCGTTTTCGGTTCACCAAACTTCGTTAGTATCATGGAGGTTTTAAAGAACAGAAACCTCGTCAACAACGAAGTTTCGAAGCGAGTTCACATTGTTTACAGCCTCTCAAAAGATCTCGGCCTCCCGGGTTTCCGAATCGGAGCGATTTACTCCGGCAACGAGGATATCGTCGCCGCCGCAACAAAAATGTCGAGCTTTGGGTTGATTTCGTCGCAAACTCAGTATCTACTGTCGGAAATGCTGTCTGATCGGAAATTTACAAAATCCTATTTGTCGGAGAATCGCCGGAGGTTAAAGAAACGGCAGGAAACGCTCGTGAAAGGGCTTCAGAAGTCGGGAATCCGGTGCCTGAAAAGCAACGCCGGTTTATTTTGTTGGGTGGATATGAGAGATCTCATGAAGTCAAAGAGTTTTGAAGGGGAAATGGAACTGTGGGAGAAGATGGTGTATGAGGTCCGGTTGAACATCTCACCCGGTTCATCTTGCCATTGTAGTGAACCGGGTTGGTTTAGGGTTTGCTTTGCAAATATGTCCGATGAAACCCTAGCCCAAGCCATGCAACGGGTCAAATCATTTGTCGACTCGAAGAAAAATAACCATAACCGTCGTCATCAGATCCTCAACAACGCTAGAAGAACAAGATCGCTACCCAAATGGGTTTTTTCGCTAACGTCTACCCAATTAGAAGCTGTGGGGCAACGTTAGCCGATCGATCAAATTATTACGTTTTTTTTTCTTGATGCATATTATATATTTTGAGTTAATATTTTTTTTTTTTGGAATTTACGAAACAATTACTCTACTTTTTAAATAGAGTAAAGTTTAATCCTATATATCCCTAGAACTTAATGTGTATGGGGTCTTTTGGTTTATTTTAGGGGATCATGGATTGATGTACAGAAATTTGCACTCAATCCATATGGATTTGGAGTGGCGTATGCTTCTTTAATTACTTTGTAAACCCATTTGAGTAATTTTGATGTAACTTCATTAAATTGTTTAAGGAATAAATTACATTTCTCGTCCTTATGTTTTGTCAGCTTTTGTTCTTAGTTTTATGATTTAGGGGTTGTTTGTTTACCTCTTAATAGTTTCATTAAGAGACAGTATCTGAATCGTTAAGAGGTGAATCTTGTTTGACAAAAAAAAAGTCTGTCTCTTAATGGTTCCAAAACCCTCTGAATGATTTTGTATCATGGATCTCCCTTAACCATTAAGAGCCCTAATTTCATCGTACACAATTACCAAATAATTATATTTCATTTTGCACTATATCATGAGAGCCTCTTAACCATTCTGATCACTTAATCATTCTGCACCAAACCATTCAGCAATTGTCAAACAACCCCTTACTGTATATGGGACTGTATATGGATCTCATATATAATCACAACTGTCGTAAAATGCCCATCACCATCGAAGAACTTACAATGTACTACATTAAAGAATTACGATGACCATCAAGGCTCAATGTACTTCTCTTATGTAAGAGCTTGCTTGCTTTATATAACAAAGGGTTTTCATATTTCGGCTGATGCATCTCCTTCAACCAATTGAACCACCGAGTTCTATTATGAACATAAATCACATGAGTCTTCCACTATTCTACTAGGGTTTGAGATTTTGTTGATCCTCTCTCTCAGTGATTTGATGATAATCCCTTTTATCTTTCACATTGTATTTGTGTTT
>NW_020201174.1:0-1487 GCF_001531365.2 Cynara cardunculus var. scolymus | reverse complement strand
TACTTAACACTGAACTCTTGAGTAAATATATCTACTCTCTTAAGGTATGATTACTCTTCTATTTTTCCAAAACTTAAAACTTTCACTGAATATTCTCTTTTTCAGTGATAAAATGTTTTAAAAGGTGGTCTCAGTGRTTCTCTACACTCACCACATCTTAAAGTATATTTTTATACTTTATCTTAAAAATCTAAAACAATCACTGATTCTTTTCTTCAGTGATCAAAAGTTTTTTAAATGTCAGTTTCAGTGACTTTCTTCACTAAAACATGATGTCTTAAAACCATCACTGAATATTTTCTCGTTTTCAGTGTTAAATTGTTTTAAAAGAAGTCTCTCAGTACTTTTTTAACTGAATGACTCTTCATATTCTTAAAAACAATTTTTTATTTTTAAAATAAAATAATAAATGCACATCTTTATGACGACATTCTCTGTTTTCTATAAGCGACGCTTTGAGACGCACAAAATGACCTGTCATTATGCTACCTCATTAAATGCTATCCAATCGTGGACGAGAATGTGACACATTATTCATCATGACCACTTTTTGAATCGTCATCTTTTTCTCTCTCTCATATTTCTTCTCTCTCTACTCTTACCTATAAATATGAGATCTCTTCTTCACTTTTCTCTTTACGCTTTCAAAAATCATTAGACGAACCTCTGCTAATATTTTTCCAAAGCAAGAACTCTCTTCAAACCCTTCATTTTCGACCTTTCCTCTTCACATTCACAAAGGTCAGAATCTTTTTCTTTTCTTCTTCTTAGTTATAAGAAATCTGTTTAATCTTATTAAGAACTTTGTTCTCTTAATGCATTAAACTATAAAGATTGTTAATCATTTCCTTCTTGATTAACAAATCTGTTTCTTTATACACATTCTACTTGAAAAACCCTAATTTTTTATGGTTTTTTCAAAAGAAGTTTTTCTTTGTTTAAAAACTTTTTTCTATACTCTTTAACCATATATTCTTGGTACAATTCTAACATTATATCTTCCTGTTTATGTTATTTCTTTAACAAAATACAGATGGCTGCCAAGAACGTCAACTTCACCATTGACGAGATCTCTATCAAGGCCAACAACCACATTGCTTTGCTAGAGATACCCTCAACCAGAGCATTCTACCAAGAGGCGGCGGACTTCCTCAAACAGTCGTCACTTGGTTATGCTCTCAACCATGAACCTCTCATGGTTAAGGAACTTCTCCAGCAGTTCTGGTACACTGTTGAGGTCGTCGAGGTCCAAGACGAAGCTGGACGAACAATGGAGCAAATCCACTTCACCTTCAACCGTATGGAAGTGAACTTCGGGGTTTCTACACTCCGCTCAGCTTTCCGTCTTCCAAGGGGTCCCTTCGACAGCGAACTCTCCACCGCCGAGATCATCTCCTTCCTTGATGCCATTGGCTACCAGTGGCCAATGAAGAAGGACTCCGACGCTCCTCTCAAATCCCTCACGAAGATTGAGAAAAACAGGATGT
>NW_020201173.1:61909-75472 GCF_001531365.2 Cynara cardunculus var. scolymus | reverse complement strand
CCTAACGGACTACCTCAGAGGTGACCGCTTCGTGTCACATGTGTAGAGCAAATTAAATGACCAAGTGCACCCCAACCAGGTGGGTATGACAACCAAATAGCGCTATCCACAAGAATCATAGGCTCGAAAGAGTTAATAGTAGTGTAAACAGGGACTTTACTCAACATATCAATAGTGTACCATTTAAATGCTCATAACATGACTTATATAACAATATAAATCTATCAAACGATTTCAATCATGCTTTTCATCCCAAAACAAGAAATTGTTAAAAAGGGGGCTTTGAAACTCACCTTTCGATAAATAGCTTTGAAGATAAAGCAATGATCCGAATACCGGCTATATCAACGGTTCCCTATTAATAGGAATAACCAATCATTACTTATTGAATCAACTCTATCTATGGGGTTTACTAAATCCTAAGTCCATAATTGTCCACTTTTGTTCCAAAATATTGTCCATAGTCCAAATACATAATGTCCATAGTCCAAATACATAATGTCCATATGCTCATAATAAGATTCATACCGGAACTATTGCTATAACCCCATAAAATATCAAGTTTTACAATATTTAACCAAATCCAAAWTTTCAGATTCTGGACAGAAACTTTAAGTTACAAATATGATCCATTAAAGAGACTTAAAAATGAAATAAGTTCCCATCTTTTTATATGGTTTATAGCACTGAGTTATAGCCATAGTGACAAAATTTCATAAAGATTGGATAGGAGATGATGCTCAAATAAATCATACAATGCAACTTATCACAACTGAATTGGCAGATTGCACCATGATAGTAAAATACTCATATAAAGAGTTCTACTATATTTTCTGCAGATATTCAAGTTGGATTGGAAACATAACACATRTACGAAACTTTTAAACTAAAAATCACTCATTTTGGATGAGTTGAGAGGAAGATATGAACACCTTAAAGTCACATGCACATATTTGCCATCAATTGACAGAATGCACACCTAACTTGTAAAAATCGGTTCATGCCTCAAAACATCGTATTTTTTAATGAGACTGGATTCAAATGAACCCTAACTCATAAAAAAAAGTTTTAGAAGAAGAATCACATATTAAGGACAAATAAGTAGAAAATATATAAACACAAAATAAAGGTTACCTACTGGTGGATTCACATTTTACACACCTATAGAGTTTAAGGTGCTTGGAGGTCAAAACTCCATAATTTTATGTGATTCCACTTTCATATAAAAGATAATCCATAAGGTTAACTCTCAAAAGAAGATTCATCCTTTTTCATTGAGTTATGAGAGAGATAAGGTCGATGTAACACACATRTACGAATCTGTCAAAATCGGACAGATTGCATGTTCATATTAATTTAGGAAAATGAAACTTCAAATCACCACCATTTTGAGTGAAATCAGTGGCATTTGAAATATATTTCATTAAACTAACATCCAAAAGAAAAATCAATAAATTTGGATGATTAACCAGAAATTTATGACCATTCAAAGTAGGATTTACCTACTGAAAAATCTCATATGCGTAGCTATAATGTTTTGAGCATTTGGGGGGTCAAAACTCAATGATTTTGAGTGAGACCAAATGCAATGCAACCCCAACTCAGTAAATAAACTTTTAAAGGAAACCTCATAACGTTTGAACAAACCAATTAAAATATATGTACGAKTTTGTGCATATAAACAGAATCTGACAGCACCAGAATTTTAGTTTTCATGAAATAACCACATAAAATCACGATTTCTTCCTATCTCTTTGAGTTGTATCATTTGGGTCATGGATTACCACAATCAAATGAACACTTTTATATGTTTTTGGTGTATAATCTCACCTTGAATCTCAAAGTTTTCRAAACCCATGAAATAGATGATGAATAATGCAAGAAAAGGGGTTTTTCTTTCCAAAACAAACAAGAAAAGAAAGAAGAGTTGAAGGTATTACCTTGTATTRTTTGAGATTATTGTTGAAGCTTCAAAAACTTGCCAAGATGATGAAGATTATGATGAAAATCGGCTGAAATGAGGATGGAGAAGTGGATGATCTTCAAAGACACTCTTGAGTTTAAGGAGAGAGAGAGGAGAGGGTTTTTGGAATTTGAATGAGAAATTATGAGGATTAAAGGGAAAATGAAAGTATTTATATGTGGGTTTAGGGAGGGAAATGGGGGGAGGATGGCCAGCCATAAGGGCCCAAGCCCACCCTCACACAAATTTTTTTTTTTATAAAAGAAAGCCCAAAAATGCACAAAAGGCCATTTTCTCAATTTTGACATTTTTTTCTACACTTTAAAAGCCCACGATGACTAAATTTATTTAAATAGAAAGGTTTTATATCTAAAACACTAAAAATTAGTTTTTTATATATATTGGGTATAAATTAGAGCATTTGGTACTGTATAGGACGTTTCAGATAATTTCGAGCCGAAACCGGACTTTCTAAGCAACTGCCGGAAAATTCTTAAAATTTTTTGCTAAACTAACCTAACTAATTCCTAATCTATAAATTAACTTCAATAACACTAATATAATCTTAATAAAAGCTAACCTGGGATTCCGAATTTGACTGCTGTCACAAATCATAATCAGAAATGCAGATAAAGTATCCCTACCTTTTTGTTTAAATGGAATTCCGGGACAGAATTCTTCTAAGGAGGGAATATTGTAATATTCGATTTAAGTATTTTGAGAGTTTTAAATTTGTTTTACATATTCATGATGGTTAAGTATCCATGCGGTATGTGTGTATGTGAGTTTACATACATTTTATAAGGGTGCATGTGCACACACTCTTTTTGAAAACGTATATAAAGAGTAAGAAGTTACCTTTCATCTGCTTGCCATTTTTGGTTATTTTGAGAGAGAGATCATCCGGATTACATATTGGCTGATTTACAAGAAGTTGAATTTTCTTACTAGTAGTTCAAAGATGAGTGTTTTAAGCTTTGAGTATAAATTGTTGTATACAATTCATTGCTATTAGAACCGTCTAATTATGAATTGCAATATATACATCGTACGGATTCAACCTTAAACAGGACAAGTGATGTCCGGATTTCATCTAAACCGGTCAAGTGTTGTTCGGATTCAATCTTAAACCGGACAAGGGTTGTTCGGATTTATCTTAAACCGTTCAAGGCATCACCGGATATCACTTAAACCGTTCAAGGCATTACAAGTTTAAAGCTAAATCGCTTAAGGGTTAATCGGTTTACTACTAGATCAATCATCATCCAGGTTCTTTATTTTAAATGTTGACCGGACTTCATATCCGGACAAGGTATCCGGATTTCTAATCCGGACAAGAAGTAACCGGATTTCATATCCAGCTAAAGTTGACCAATTATGTTATTGGTTTTAGATTAAATTGAAGTAACCGCGAGAGAGATGTAATGGTGATGTAACCGCAAGATTGATGTAATGGCGGTGTTACCGCGAGAGATGTAATGGCGGTGTAACTGCGAGAGAGATGTAATGGTGGTGTAACCGCGAGAGTGATGTAATGGCGGTGTAACCGCGAGAGAGATGTAATGGCGGTGTAACTGCGAGAGTGATGTAGTAGCAGTGTAACAGCGAGAGAAATGTAATGGAGGTGAAATAGTGAGAGTGAAAGGGATCTATAATGAATATTGATAAAATAGTTGTATCAATACAGGTTTGATTCTAAACTGTTAGTTTGGAATGTAAGTTATTTGTATGAGATTTGTACACTCACTAGACCTTTTGGGTCTAATGCTTAGTTGTTGGACTAACCTGTTTTGCAGGTCATCATACATCGCAGGACAAAGGCAAGGGAAAAGTTTAAACGTTGATATTTAGATACTCATAAATGTATTAAATAAAGTTTTTGTTAGCCCATGTTTTGTAAACAATATTACATTTTGTTTTATGGGTATGATTATGTGGATTATCTATATGTGGAAATTATGGGTTGTTACATCGGTTTTAGTTCGAAATGGAGGGCTGTCATATGTGGCCTAACTATCCCGGAATTTAATTGCTCAAAATCAGGGATAACATAGTGCATGATTCTTCCATTTTTAGAATTTCCCAGATTAATTTTGTTTGGAGTTTGCGCTCTTGGTTGGTCATTATTTTCCGATTCTGTGTCATCATTACCCAAATTATTATCATTATGTGGTGTCCATGCTGAAAATTCGGAAATGGTGGTATTGGTGCAAAAGTAGGTGGTTGATTTTCCAAATGCGGCACATCTGGAATGATTGGGGGAGGTAATGACATGTTAGGAGGGAGTAGAGCAAAAAATGCACTTTGAGCCCTCCTTCTTTGGCGAAATGTTCTCTCAATATCAAATTCTAGAAACTCCCCGCGGTGTATCCGTGGCATAAACCACTTTCAAGACGATTCAAATGGTACTAGAAAAATCAAATCTCTTACTTTATTCAAAAGAAAACTTTTTGCTTGCCAATCCCTAGCAGGGGCACCAAAAACTTGGTAGGTTATATTGCACACCTTTAGACAAATGAAATGAGCCACAAAGCAAGTATACAATATGGCCCAATAGTAATAAAGTGGTAAAATACCGGTTATCTTCCACAGAGATCGTAGCAAAATTTTAATGAGAGTCCAATGAAAGAGATGATTTCAGATGATGAAATTGAAGACTTCAGGTTGATTCTGAGTTAACAATGAAAATTTAACAAAATGTAAAAGGGTAGCATGGGTGTAAGACTTGAGGTGAAACATAAACACAAATTCCAGCAGACAATGTTGTAGAAATGCTACAGCATACAGTAAGCCATAACTAGTTCCACCATCTATTTTGAAGGTATTCCTCTTGAACTTCACCTTTGCACTATATTATAGCTTTCCACCCATATCTCTATGTGGTATCCAAACTAGGGATAGTGACAAAATGGTGTCTTCAAAATATATAGATAAACAAATCTCTTTGTTAAAAATACTCTTTCGAGCCGATCCCCATATCATTCAAGTTGGTGTATGTTCTAGATAGTTCATCTCTGAATCTATCACACTTTGACACTTTTAAAGAGTGACCAACCTGTCGGGAGTTAAGGTTGAAAGACATAAATGACAAGTCTCCTTGTCGGTAACTTTCTCAAGTCTACCTCTCATATCATTCAAGCTGACGTGCATTCAATGGCTTTTCTCTAAGACTATGGCACTTTAACACTTTTAAAGTGATCAACTCGTCAAGAAGTATACTTGGTTTTTATAAAACTTAAATGAAATAGTGGAACATTGTTATTGCGAAACAACGTCCACTTTCATTCGGTTTAATATTTCACCCTTTATCTTACACCCAAGCTAATGAAATTAGCTACTCATTACGGAAAATAAATGACATAAAATGTAAAGAATAGAAAGTAAAGACATAAATATAAATGACTGAACGTAAATGACTGAAAGTAAAGAGCGGAAATTAAATGACAAGAAAAATAAATAAATAAGAACAATGTTGCAGCAACTCATAACGAAAAACAATATTTAAAGAAAATTCTAGAACTTAACTAGCTAAAACATAAACTAGATATCTGAAAGTTATGTGTTTGTGTGATGATTACAAAGAAGCAACCAAGGCCCCTAAGGGCCAAGACAAAAATATTGGAAACCAACATGTTCATAAAGAGGAGACAGAATGGAAAAGAGGGACATCAAATCAAGCCAAAGTAGCCAGCAAAAACCTTTTCTCCAGCTATGAAGGTTATTAACCAAAACATTTTCAGATTTTGTCTTCACTCTACTACAGCAGTTGAATCAATAAGCACTTCTTCAAAATGACCGCTTCATAACAGATTAATGTTGTTGGAATGCTGCAACATAGAGCACAATATTTCCAAGTTAAAATAACATCTGCCCCAAAGGTTGTAAAGATAAGTTAATCACCAAATTTAGCTCCAAATATAACAAATGGAAAATAAAGTAACAAAAGTGACTCAAGGTTGCGAGAAAAGAAAATAATCTACCTAATAAGTAAAGAAGTGGGTACTTGAAGCATTGAATAATCAATGTGTGTCACTAGGAAATCTAAATCTACTACCTCTGCATCTAAAATTCCAAAGTCAAAATTTCAAAAGCCAATAAAGTTCACTCCGGAACAGAAAGGAAAGACCACTTCTAATTCTAAATTAAATTCCTCTATTGCAAAGAGACTTCTGAAGGCCAAAGGAGTAAAAGGTGAGAAAGGCAGGCAAAAGAAGACAAATGCCAATTTTACTAAACAATCAAAACTAGATAGGGAGTTCATTCGAACAAACAATGCTAGAAACAGTTGTAATAATTTGTTTTATTAATCCAATGAATCATTTTGTCATCAAAATTGTGTTCATACTTGAAAATGTCTCTCTCTGCTGCAACAATTAAAATAGCACATTTCTAGTCCCAATTGCATTCTCTCTGGGTCATCAAAGAATAAATTCAAAAGGACCCAGAAGAAGAAAACTCCTAAGGCCAAATCTGGAAAATCGGACCGCAAGTCTGGAAAATCAGGTGTTGAGGCAGACCCTTTCCCTAAACCAAAAGTTGAGACTCCTAGGCCTATTCATCGAGGACCCATCATGAAATAGGTACCTAAGTCACAATAATTTGTTTTGCAGAAGCCGAATGTGGACATCTGGTACCTTGACTCCGGATGCTCAAAATACATGACTGGCAACAAAGAGTTACTCTCCTCATTTAGAGATAAAATTGGAGGACGAATGACTTTTGGGGACAATATGCAAGGAGAAATGAAAGGCTATGGAGATCTTCATCAAGGTAAGGTTTCTATCTCTAGAGTTGCTTATGTTTCTAGGCTTAAGCATAACCTTCTAAGCATAAGTCAACTTTGTGATTCTAGCTATAATGTGAAGTTCTGAAAGAGATCTTGTTCAATATTGTCAGAATCAGGTCAAGAGTTGCTAAGAGCCAATCGTAAGGGTAATTTATACCTGATGAACTTCTTACCTATAGATAACTCAGAGAATCATCGTCTCATATCTCGTAACTGTGAAGGAGCATGGCTCTGGCACCACAAGCTCTCTCACTACATTTTTCAAAATATAGAGAAGTTTGTGAAAAAAACATGGTTGACGGACTACCAGTTATAAATTTCGAAAATGGCCATCTTTGTCCTGCCTGGGAAATGGGAAAACTCAAAAGAGCATCCCATAAGGCAAAGATAGATGCGTCCAGCATTAGACCTCTACACATGCTTCATGTGGACCTCAGTGGTCCAACCTCTGTGCAGAGTCTGTCTAGTAAGAAGCATATCTTAGTGCTTATGGATGAATTTACAAGATATATTTGGATTGAGTTTGTACGACAGAAGTCAGATGTCCCAGAGCTGCTGATCAAAGTAATGATAAAGATTCAAGTCCTACTACAGAGCATAATTCAAAAGCTAAGAAGTGATAACGGTACAGAGTTCAAGAGCACAAAAATCGACGTGTACCTTGACAAAGGGGGAATCTCTAAAAAAAATTGTTGCAAGAACACCACAATAAAATGGTGTTGTAGAAAGAAAAAATTGGATATTAGTTGAAGCTGCAAGAACGATGCTTGCAGACTCTCGTCTTCCAACCCATTTTTGGGCAGAAGCAATCTCAACTGTGCGCTTTACCCGAAATAAAGCAACAGTGGTTAAGAAACATATGAAGACTCCTTACGAACTCATTAACCAAAGAAATTCTAATGTGAGGTTTTTGCATATCTTTGGTTGTAGATGCTTCATTATAAATGATTGTGATCATCTTGGAAAGTTCGACAAGAAGGCCGATTAAGGGAAGTTTCTTGGATACTCCACACATTCCAAGGCCTACAGAGTCTTCAATCTAGGAACCAAGACGTTCATGAAAAGCATCAACGTCTCCTTCGACGATAAAGAATCAATGAATTCAGAGTACTTCAGATCTGGACTCAGTCTTAACTCTACACCTTCCAATTCTCTATCAAAGTCAAGAGAATTGGAACTCAAACAACTTTTTGAAGACTTATTTGGTGATGAAGACATCTCTGCATGTGCACCCAGATATGACTTTGCACGTGTTTAAGGAGAGCCACAAACTTCAAGTTCATCCATCTCTGTCCCTTCTAACACCTATGCTTCCTCTAGAGATCAACCTAATCCACAACCAGAGCTCTCAAGCTCTGGATCAGAGCCCGGTTCATTAGAGCCAGAGAACATTACCTTTGTGTCTGAACCTGGTTCCTTTATACCATCATCCGAGAGGGAGCAAGCAGAGCCATCATCACTTTCTATGAGCCAAATGCCAAACATACCAGAAAAGCAAGATGCTATGACTCCAACGTCTATACAAGCTCCCATGACAAGATGGACAAAAGACCATCCCCTTCATCAAATTATTGGTGAACCTTCAAGTGGAGTAAAGACAACAACTGCCATAGCCAATGAATGTTTATTTGTAAACTTTCTAAGCGTGGTAGTGCCCAAGAAAGTTCATGAAACCCTACAAGACCGTAGTTGGGTCGATGCCATGCAAGAAGAGCTCTATCAATTTGAAAGAAACAAGGTATGGACTCTCGTTTCTTTACCAAATGATAAAATTGCAATTGGTACTAAGTGGGTTTTTTGGGAACCAGAAGGATGAGGATGGTATAGTGGTTAGAAACAAAGTCAGGTTCGTTGCCAAAGGCTACTGCTAGAAAGAAGGCATAGACTGTGACGAGACCTTTGCACCAGTTGCAAGGCTAGAAGCTATACGCTTATTCCTAGCCTTCTCTACACATAAAGGATTCCGATTCTATCAAATGGACGTTAAGTCAGACTTTCTAAATGGTAAGCTAAAGAAGGAAGTCTATGTACAGCAACCTCCGGGGTTTGAAAGTTAAATACACCCAGAGTATGTCTACTTCTTACACAAAGCTCTGTATGGACTCAAACAAGCTCCAAGAGCCTAGTATGAATGTTTTTCGTCTTTCCTTTTATCTAATGGTTTCAAAAAGGGTAAAATTGATATCACTTTGTTCATAAAGAGGCACAAAGGTGAGATGCTTCTAGTTCAAATATAAGTGGATGATATCATATTTGGATCAACGAACTAGAGGCACTTTGATAAGTTCTCTGCGTTAATGAAGAGTGAGTTTGAAATAAGCATGATGAAAGAATTAACATTCTTCCTCGGGATACAAGTAAAACAAAGGGAAGATGGTATCTTTATTAGCCAAGCTATGTATGTCTCTGACATATTAAAGAAGTACCAACTTCAGAACTCTTCCACCATGAGAACACCAATCGTAACAGGGACTAAGCTTGACACAGATCCATCTGGAAAACCGGTGGATGTCAAGACTTACCGTGGAATGATTAGATGACTGTTGTTCCTTACGGCTAGTCGATCATATATAATATTTGCCACTTGTATCTGTGCTAGGTACTAAGCAAATCCTAAGGAATCTCATCTTTCTACGGTCAAAAGAATCTTTCGATACCTAAAGGGGACTCAATTTTTGGGTCTCTGTTATCCTAAGCATTCTAGATTTGATCTTATCGCGTATACAGATTTTGATCTTACAGGATGCAAACTTGATCGAATGAGTACATCCATCAATTGCTTGGTAACAAGCTCATCAGTTGGACATCTAAGAAGTAAAATTGTGTGTTTACTTCTATTACAGAAGCAGAGTATGTAGACTCAACTCAAAACTTACGACATTGAGTTTGACAAGATTCCCATCCTACGTGACTCTGAAAGCACGATAGCCATCACGGCCAATCCAATACAGCACTCTAAGACAAAACACATCAATGTTCGATCCATTTCATTAAAGACCATGTAGAGAAAGGTACGATCAAAATTTTCTTTTTCAATACAGATCACCAACTTGCAGGCATATTCACTAAGGCTCTCGATGAAAAGAGGTTCAATTTCTTGGTCAGCAAGTTGGGTATGCTCAATCTTTAGTAATAAGTCAAAGCCTCCACATTCTCATTGACCATATCTCTGTCTAATTTTTTTAAGTCCATAAGATAGAGCCTCTGCATACACAATACAGAGTCTCTTGCTCGAGTCAATTATCTTGTTCTCATATTGAGCCTCTATATACACTATACAGAGTCTCTATACCTTATTCTATCACTAGTACACTTCTTATAATATTTTATCCAAACATACTTCAAGGGGGAGAAGCACAAACAGCCCAATTCAAGGGGGAACATCTGATCGTCAACCATACAGAGCCTCTGTGTGTACTATACAGAGCGTCTGTCTCATCCAATTTCCAAATTTAAAGAGAGAATCTATGCATAGTCCAACCATGAACCTCTGTATTTACTCCTAAGGTATTTAACTTTTCTTACACCATACTCTGGTCTCATCATTTTTTTAAACACCCAAATCTTGTGTACAGAGCCTCTGTATATACAATAAAGAACTTTTGTCTCCTGAATATTGACTTCCTAACTCTCGCACAATTGAGAACTCTAGTTTTGGACACACAGCGTCTAGGTGTACTATATGGATGCTCTGACCTAAGAAACTTAGTATCCCAATGTCAACTGCTTGTCTTCTTGAACAATCAAGTTTCTTGTACAGAGCTTCTGCATATACTATGGAAAGTCTATGTCTCAAGATATTAGGTCTTTTCTTTTTCGTTGGCCCAGAGTATATGTGACATCCGTCATTTTTGGGCGTCAGGTTAGCACCTTATAGGAATTTTTTTTTAAATTTAGAATTATATTAGGATCTAGTCATGTTGATTAGATTTCATCTGGCTTAGTTCCCAAAATATAGTTTAGAAAATCCTATTTCGATGGATAACTGATAAAGTTAACTTATATAATGCCAAATTCATTAAAATTCTCCAAACAAAATAAAGTTGATATTATAAAAGTCCAAATTAGATAATAAAAAGTTTTATTTGACTGACCAAATCATTTTACAAAAAATTAGAATTTTGACCTAATACTGATATTTTATCAGTATTTGACGATTATATATATGTTTTACTTTAAAGGGGCCTTATTTTAATAAAAAATAAATAAATAAACAATTATGGACTTGGGCTCTAATAATGGCCATCCCATTTCCTTTCTTTAAACCCACATATAAATACTCTATATTCTTTGAAAACTCTCATTTTTCATCCTCATTTTGCATAAACCTTTCCTCTCGCTAACCTCTCTCTCTAAACCATACCCCTCCAGCCAATTTTATCTTCAAACAACATTAAAAATCTGTCAATCTTGAAGAATATTCAAGATTTCATGCAAAAGTTAATAGACTAGTTATCTTACCTTTGTATAATAACAAAGATTCTCATTTTCTACACCTTCTTCTTGACTTTGTAATTAAATTTCTGGAGAATTCAAAAGGGGATATTATACATCAAAGACATGAAAATGTCTTCAAAATGATGATAATCTACGATCCATGAACTTAGAACTCAAGGAAAGTAGGATAAAACCTCATTGCATGTGGAAATTAATCATTAAAAGATGTATTTTGAAAACTGACAGATTTTGTTAGCACTTGTGTCGACTGTATCTTTCAAAATAAAAGTCCAAATGTTCTGATTTTTCTTCTAAAATGTACTTTGATGAGTTATCTTTCTAATKCARCTGGTCTCACTCAAAAATATTACGTTTTGAGCTTTCAAGTTCTTGATACAAGATTATGGTGCAAATTGAGCATTGCTGACAGAATCTTGCATGCATTTTAAAACAGTTATATCTTCTTCAAAACGCAATGAAAATGAGTGATTCTTTTTCTAGAAGTTAGCCTTATGTGTTAGCTTTAAAATAAAGTTAAAATCACTGAAAAATGATGAGTTTTGACCCCCCAAATGGCCGTCACTCGAAGAGTGTTCAATCTGTCTTGGGGACTGTGTCACTCAAAGTTGTAGGGTATTAATGAGTGCCTTAAACCCATCCAAAATTCTTGATATTTGAGAAAATTTTGTTTAACTCATTACTATTGATGATATAAAATTTGGACTCAAAAAGAGTTATGGAAGGTTCCTTTTGACAGTGATTTGTGAGACCAAAAATTCCAGATTTAGAATTTATATTCTGTCCAAGTGTTTCTTCATTTGTTGAAGACTTGGATATAAAATATTTGACTATTTCAAAGAGCAAATGATATAAGTATCAACTTTAAATCATGAAAACTCAATGGCATTACATAAGACATAGTTAACTTTATCTTTATCGAGAACCTAATTTCTGGATGTTGGACTATTTAGGAAAGTCTAGGGTGGACGATTAGAGCTTCAAGCATTGTCAAGCTCTTGGATATTCAAAACAACAAACAAGTGAGTATTCACGGCCCCACTTTTAATGATTTTTGTTTATTTAAACTGGGGGAAAAGCATGAAGTTATGCAAACTATACTGTTTATTTATAAAATTGTTGGACTAAAGAAATGTTTAGTCAAAATTTGTTTATGTCATAAAATATTGACTGTTTTGCACTATGATATAAATGATAAATTGATGTACTTGAGAGTATATTTTCAAATAAAGTCCCCGTCCGTAAACGCTACTTGTTAACTCGGGCATGTCCCCGAGCCGTGGTATTTGTGGATAGCCGCTATTGTGTTGACAGTCCCACCCAGAAAGGGGTGCACATTACCTACGTTTTATTAGTCTAATCATGTGGAATTTGGACCACCGCTGAATTAGTACTGCTACGAACTGTGGGACATAAGTGAGTATACGAGCTACTTATGGTGGTTCGTAAAATAATGGGGCACATTGGTCAGGAAAGGATCAGTAGTGTGTCATGTTTTAAACATCGTTATAGATTTACATTTATCGTGTGCAAGTTCATGTATTAGTTTGCAAGAAATGTTTATGCATTGTAAATAGTTTTGTGCATATAAAAACCTGTGAACTTACCAACTCCTTGTAGTTGACATTGTTATATGTTTCATGCTTTTCAGGAAATAAGTAAAGAAGTGAAGTTTTTGGAGCATATTTGTAACAACAATGATTTTGTGTATTTTGTAAACTTTGTTTTCAAGTATTCAAACACCAACTTGGTTATGGGTGTAATCATGTAAAACTTATGGTATTATTTATTATATGTTGCTGTGACACGCTTACCTGTTACATCTCGTGTTTCTGCTTTAACGGGGTGTGACAGATTTGGTATCAGAACCTCAGTTATAGAGAACATCGGTTTTTCCTTAAAAACCACAAACTATAACTAAATATTTTCAAAACAGTTTTCAAGTGGTTTAAATATATATATATATATATATATATATATATATATACAAAGCGGGTCACATTATTATATGTCAATTAAACAAAGCCTGATTACCTATGTTTAATTTACATATAATAGAGAACTTAATCGGTTGTATTAAAAATATGCTCCAATTAAGAAATTGTTGTGAAAAGCATGATTGTGTGTGACTTTGCATAAATTTTGAATATCCATCGCCCTAGACGAACCAGAAGCGCAGGTTAGAAGGACTAGTGGCGATGAACTAGAAATTCCTATTATAGCTAAGTGTCCATGTTGAACTAGAAGCGCAGGTTAGAAGGACCAGAGGCGATGAATTAGAAATTCCTTATATCGCTAAGTGTCCATGTTGAACCAAAAGCGCTAGTTAGAAGGACCAGAGGCTATGAATTAGAAATTC
>NW_020201173.1:47991-61783 GCF_001531365.2 Cynara cardunculus var. scolymus | reverse complement strand
GCTAAGTGTCCATGTTGAACCAGAAGCGCTAGTTAGAAGGACCAGACTCAATAAATTAGAAATTCCTTATATCGCTAAGTGTCCATGTTGAACCAAAAGCGCTGGTTAGAAGGACCAGAGGCCAAGAATTAGAAATTCCTTATATTGCTAAGTGTCCATGTTGAACCGGCGGCCGATGAATTAGAATTCCATTGGTTTGCTAAGTATGTATGTGGAACCAGAGGACCGATGGACGAGAAATCCATTATTTTTCTAAGTATGGATGTTGAACCAGCGGCCGATGAAATAGAATTCCATTGGTTGCTAAGTATGTGGAACCAGAGGACCAATGGACAAGAAATCCATTATTTTTCTAAGTATGGATGTTGAACCAGCGGCCGATGAAATAGAATTCCATTGGTTTGTTAAGTATGTATGTGGAACTAGATAACCGATGGACGAGAAATCCATTATTTTTTCTAAGTCTGGATGTTGAACCAGCGGCCGCTGAAATAGAATTCCATTGGTTTGCTAAGTATGTATATGGAACCAGAGGACCGATGGACAAGAAATCCATTACTTTTCTAAGTATGTAAGTTGAACCAGAGGACGGATGAACTAGAACCCAAAAATTTTCTAAGTCTGGTAATGCAACCAGAGGCTCTGGTAATGCAACTAGAGACTTTGGCTATCCAGAGGCTCTAGCTTGATTTCCACCATTAGCCTTGCTTAGAAGCTTTTGTTATAACACTAAGCACTTATAGATGGTACATTTCATAATTAAGATTGTTAATATCGCAGATCACTATGGCATCATCTGCTCCTAATGAATATTCGGCAGACGAATCTGGTTATGTTTTTAGCCGAACTAGAAGGAACTCATCCATCAATAAAGAGGTAGACCCATATGAGCATGAGGATACAGCGACTACCGAGACACCTGCTTCATCACCTGCATCCATATTGCCCCCATCGGAGCCAGTGCCCGATATTCCACCTCAAACCTTTCATGATCCAAGGATTAGAGTCATGTTAAGATCAAGCGCTTACCACTACGCCAAAAGCAATTGCCTTAGTGAAGGCGCAACTTTATTTCTCTTATAGCGTAGAAGCCAGCGCCACATTTCGATTTAGGAAGATGTTGGTCCATGACCCAACAATCCCCCGCAGCATCTGCCCGCACTAACAAGAGCTTTGCTAGAAGTCAATGGTTGCACAGCGTGCCTTTCTCATAATTATGCACACCTTGGGCATATTATGCACACCATGGGATTCGAACCCGTGACCTGCTCTGATACCAATTGTTACGATCAAGCGCTTACCACTACGCCAAAAGCAATTGCCTTGGTGAAGGCGCAACTTTATTTCCCTTATAGCGTAGCAGCCAGCGCCACGTTTTGATTTAGGAATATGCTGGTCCATGACCCAACAAGTCACGTCTAGGAAAAGTGTTTCACTACCTCGGCGGTTGAACTTTGAGAATTCCACTAGAGTTAGAGGGGAGACATCCCAGAGTACCTGTATCCTACACTCAGGGCATGAATCTGGCTGAAAGAGAGTGGGTGAGGAGAATTGCATCAGAGACTCAAACTCACCAGACCCGGCTGGGATATCACCACCACATTTTGAATATCCTTTGCATCATTTAAATGACTAGATGTTATTATCCATGATATCGCCATGAAAATGACAAAATTCCCTTCTGACTTAGGCCTTAGAAAATGTCGCCAAGAAGAGAAAAGCCTGAAGTTGCACGACTCGTGTCAGAACAACTCTTGGCCGCACTCCCCAGCATTGTCAGCCAGGTAGCGGCAGGGTTGAACACTAACCAACCAACCAATTCTGAGCCTAGAACACCCAGGGAATGCACCTATAAATCTTTCAGATCCTGCAACCCAAAAGAATTCCATGGAACCGAGGGAGCCGTAGGATTATTAACTTGAATTGAGGGTATGGAATCTGTCCTCCATATCAGTAAATGCACTAAAGCAAACAAAGTAGAATATGCTGCATGTTTACTGCAAGGTCGAGCACTGACATGGTAGAACACATTAGTTCAGACTAGGGGTCGGGAAACGGCCAACCAACTTTCATGGGAGGAGTTCAAGAAACTACTTAAGGACGAATACTGTCCAAGGAGTGAACTCCAAAAGTTGGAAAAGGGAATTATGGAACCATGAGATGAAAGGGGAAAACATAGCTGCATATATTGCTCGATTCCATGAGTTAGCAAATTTAGTGCCACATCTGGTGACACCTGAGGAAGTTCGAATAGAGAGATATATTTGGGGATTGTCTCCAGAGATTCGAGGAAATATCACCTCGGCAAACCAAAAGACCCTTCAGGAGGCAATAGACATTGCTACCAAGCTCACAAATAATGTTGTTCGGTCCGGAGAATTCACCAAAGGAAAGAGAAAGATGGAAGAACATGGGAACCAAAGATCTAGGGGAAGATTTGACAAGACTAGAAAAGTAGTAGGAAATTTTGGGGTGCAGAACCAGGTGGTAAACAAAGGAAGCAAGCCTAAGTGCAATAAATGCAAATATCCGCACTGGGGGAATTGCATCGTTTGTCAAAGATGGCATAGAGGGGGTCATTACACAAAGGATTGCCGAAAGCGATTATGTTTTGATTATGGGAGTCCAGACCATATAAGAAATGTTTGCCCAAAGAGAAAACAAGGAACAAATGCTAACCAAGCCCGACCAGCCAATCAAGGAAACCCAGAAAGTCAAGCACGAGGCCTAGCATTTGAGATTGGAGCAAAGGAAACTAGGCATGATCCCAATGTGGTTATAGGTACATTTCTCTTGGATAATGAATTGGTATCGATATTTTTTGATTCAAGAGCAGATAGAAGTTTTGTATCATTAGATTTTAAGCCAAATATTAATATAAAGCCTCAAAGGTTGAAAGAAGTTTACATAATAGAACTTGCCAATGGTCAAGAAATTAGAGCTAGGGACATAATCATGGATTGCACTCTAAGTTTAGCCAAAAAGGATTTTAGCATAGATCTTATTCTGATTGAGCTAGGAAGTTTTGATATAGTT
The DNA here is from genome assembly GCF_001531365.2 of Cynara cardunculus var. scolymus. Lineage (NCBI taxonomy): Eukaryota > Viridiplantae > Streptophyta > Magnoliopsida > Asterales > Asteraceae > Cynara > Cynara cardunculus. The sequence continues at coordinate 58,747 of NW_020201173.1, read as the reverse complement.
ATAGGCATGGATTGGCTATCCAAAAATAGAGCTGAGATAGTTTGTTCAGAAAAGGTTATCCGAATTCCTCAAGAAGGAAGTGACTCAATTGAAATTTGAGAAGACGAGTCAGATCGAAAAATTAAGATAGTATCATGCATGCAGATGCGGAAGTACGTAAAGAATAATTATGTTGCATTTTTGGCACACGTTATAGATAAGAAGGTCAAAGAAAGATGTGTTGAAGATTTCCCTGTGGTTCGGGAGTTTCCTGAAGTATTTCCCAAGGATTTAGCAGGACTACCCCCGCCAAGACAAGTCGAGTTTGGTATCGACTTAATTCCTGGAGCTGCCCCCGTGGCAAAAACACCATATCGATTGGCCCCATCAGAAATGCAAGAATTGTCAGGTCAACTCCAAGAATTATTGGATAAAGGATTCATAAGACCTAGTTTCTCATCATGGGGTGCACCGGTTCTATTCGTCAAAAAGAAAGATGGGTCAATGCGAATATGCATTGATTATAGGGAACTTAATAAGATGACCATCAAGAATAGATACCCTCTTCCTAGAATCGATGATTTATTCGATCAACTCCAAGGTGCTGTGTACTTTTCAAAGATCGATCTACGATCCGGATATCATCAAGTGAGAATTCGAGAAGAGGACACCTCCAAAATGGCATTTAGGACCCAGTACGGTCATTACGAATTTTTCGTTATGCCATTCGGGTTAACCAATGCACCAGGTGTCTTTATGGATCTGATGAATAGGGTTTGCAGACTATACCTGGATAACTTTGTAATCGTTTTCATAGACGACATACTAATTTATTCAAGAAGTAAGAAGGATCATGAGCAACACTTGAGGATGATATTAGAACTACTTAGGAACCAGAAATTGTACGCAAAATTCTCCAAATGCAAATTCTGGATTTGTGAAGTAAAATTTCTTCGTCACGTGGTTAATGAGAAAGGGATTCAGGTGGATTCTGTGAAGATTGAGGCCATAAAGAAATGGGAAGCCCCAAGAACCACGACGGAAATTCGTCAATTTCTTGGTTTGGCAGGCTTCTATCGGCGATTCATTATGAATTTTTCAAAAAATTGCGCAACCACTCACCGCTTTAACTCAAAAAGACAAGAAGTTTGTTTGGAGAGAAAAACAAGTAGACGCATTCAAGACCCTTAAGAATAAACTATGTAATGCACCTATTTTATCTTTACAAGAGGGTTCGGAAAACTTTGTGGTCTATTGTGACGCATCACATCAAGTTTAGGATGCGTACTAATGCAAAGAGATAAGGTTATTGAATATGCTTCAAGACAACTCAAAGTGCACGAGAAGAACTATACTACGCATGACCTAGAATTGGATGCCGTAGTATTTGCACTTAAGATTTGGAGACACTACCTTTATGGTACCAAGTGCACTGTGTTCACTGATCACAAAAGCCTTCAACACATCCTCAACTAGAAGATATTAAATATGAGACAAAGAAGGTGGGTTGAACTACTTAGTGATTACGACTGTGAAATTAAGTACCATCCCGACAAGGCAAATATGAAATTAAGTACCATCCCGACAAGGCAAATATGAAATTAAGTACCATCCCGACAAGGCAAATATGAAATTAAGTACCATCGAAGTAGGAAGGAAAGAGTGAAGCCAACAAGGGTGAGGGCTTTGGGAGCAATAGTAAACACAAGTCTAAAGGCACAAATTCTCAAGGATCAAAAGGAAGCATTAAAGAAGGAGAATTTGAAGAATGAGGCCCTACACCACATAGAGACTAAGTTTCAACTGAAGTCAGATGGAGTGTATTATTTGGGAGACAAGGTTTGGATACCTAAGATTGGCAATCTTAAATCCATAATTTTGGATGAAGCCCATCGATCAAWATATTCAATCCACCCGGGAGCAGATAAGATGTATAAGGATTTGAGGGAACACTATTGGTAGCCTGGAATTAAGAAAGACATTGCCCTATATGTAAATAAGTCCTTAACTTGTGCAATGGTCAAGGCCGAACACCAAAAACCTTCCCGACTGCTTCAGCAACCTGAGATTCCCCAATGGAAGTGGGAACACATATCAATGGACTTCATAACTAAGTTACCCAGGACTGGAACGGTGCATGATGCCATTTGGGTAATTGTAGATCCACTGACAAAATCTGCTCATTTCTTACCAATCCGAGAAGATTATAAGATGGAAAAGTTGGCTCAAATTTATATAAATGAAGTTATAACCAGAAATGGAGTACCTTATTCCATTCTCTCGGATAGAGACAGTCGATTTATGTCAAGATTTTGGCAGTCACTTCAACAAGGGTTGGGTACATGACTAGATCTAAGTACATCGTACCACCCCCAAACTGATGGGCAGACAGAAAGCACAATCAAAACACTGGAAGACATGTTGCGTGCATGCGTTATAGATTTTGGTGGAAGCTGGGATACGCATCTTCCGTTAGTTSAATTTGCGTACAATAACAGTTACCATGCCAGTATCCAGTGTGCGCCCTATGAAGCCTTATATGGACGTAAATGTAGGTCCCCACTCAGTTGGTTAGAAATCGGCGATTGACAAATAACTAGACCTGATGTTGTCCAAGAAACCACTAATAAGATTGTTATAATCAATGATCGACTCAAGGCTGCAAGAGATCGTTAGAAAAGCTATGCCGATAATCGAAGAAGACCATTAGAGTTCCAAAGAGGGGATAAAGGATTATTAAAAGTCTCACCATGGAAAGGAATAATGCGCTTTGGAAAAAGAGGCAAATTGAGTCCCCGATATATTGGTCCCTTTGAAATAACTGAGAAAATTGGGCCAGTGGCATACAAGTTAAATTTACCACCAGAATTAAGCGCTATTCATGATGCATTTCATGTTTCAAACCTCAAAAGGTGCTTAACAGACGAAACACTGGGTATGCCATTGGAAGACGTGCAAATTAACGATCACCTGCACTTCATTGAAAAACCCATAAAAATCATGGATAGAGAAATTAAGCAGTTGAGGCGTAGTAAGATCCTAATTGTAAAAGTTCATTGGACTTCAAAGCATAGACCGGAGTACACGTGGGAAAGAGAAGATTTTATGAAAAATAAGTATCCCCACTTGTTCTCAAACGAGTGCAAAGTTAAGGACTGACGAATGAAATATTGGGACGAAATTTTTCTAACATGGGGAGACTGTGACATCCGTCATTTTTGGGCGTCAGGTTAGCACCTTATAAGATTTTTTAAAAAAAATTTAGAATTATATTAGGATCTAGTCATGTTGATTAGATTTCATCTGGCTTAGTTCCTAAAATATAGTTCAGAAAATCCTATTTCAATGGGTAACTGATAAAGTTAACTTATGTAATATCAAATTCATTAAAATTCTCCAAACAAAATAAAGTTGATATTATAAAAGTCCAAATTAAATTATAAAAAGTTTTATTTGAATGATCAAATAATTTTACAAAAATTTGGAATTTTCACCTAATACTGATATTTTATCAGTATTTGATAATTATATTTATGTTTTACTTTATATGAGCCTTATTTTAATACAAATAAAAAAAATAAACAAGTATGGACTTGGGCTCTAATAAGGTCAGCCCATTTCCTTTGTTTAAACCTACAAATAAATACTCCATATTCTTTGAAAACTCCAATTTTTCATCCTCATTTTGCATAAACCTTTCCTCTCGCTAACCTCTCTCTCTAAACCATACCCCTCCAGCCRATTTCATCTTCAAACAACATTAAAAATCTATCAATCTTGAAGAATATTCAAGATTTCAAGCAAAAGGTAATAGACTAATTATCTTACCTTTGTATAATAACAAATATTCTCATTTCTTGATGACTTTGTAATTAAATTTCTGGAGAATTCAAAAGGGGGAGATTATACATCAAAGACATGAAAATGACTTCAAAATGATGATAATCTATGATCCACGAACTTAGAACTCAAAGAAAGTAGGATAAAACCTCATTGCATGTGGAAATTAATCATTAAAAGATGTATTTTGAAAACTGACAGATTCTGTTAGCACCTGTGTCAACTGTATCTTTCAAAATAAAAGTCCAAATGTTCTGATTTTTCTTCTAAAATGTACTTTGATGAGTTATCTTTCTAATGCAACTGGTCTCACTAAAAAATATTATGTTTTGAGCCTTCAAGTTCTTGAAACAAGACTATGGTGCAAATAGAGCATTGCTGACAGAATCTTGCATGCATTTTAAAACGGTTATATCTTCTTCAAAACTCAATGAAAATGAGTGATTCTTTTTCTGGAAGTTAGCCTTATGTATTAGCTTTAAAATAAAGTTAAAATCACTAAAACATGATGATTTTAGGCCCCCCAAATGGTCGTCACTCGAAGAGTGTGCAATCTGTCTTAGGGACAGTGTCACTCAAAGTTCTAGGGTGTTAATGAGTGCCTTAAACCCATCTGTAATATTCAGGTTTTGAGATATGAGTTAAGATTTTGGATTATATATATATATATGTATATATCTACACTACCTTATTAAGCAAATTCACTAAAAGTCTTAAAGTCTTAAAATTATAAATGCCCAAAATACCCTTGTTTATGTATATATCTTAGAAACAACATTGTAAGCATGATGTACAAGTAATCGATGCCAAACTCTTCCTAAGAACTTCACGCCTCACCCTATCAATTTCTACCCCTCCTTCCAACGTGTCGATTCAGAGTCCCAATGTGGCGATTCATAGATCTTTAACCCTGGATCGTCTCCTACCTTTCGGTTACCCTAAAAAATCTCCAACCATTTCCAATTTCTCCGTCTTGAAGACATTCAGGTAAGGTTTTAATTCGACTTCCAATTTAGGTTTTTGATTTTGTTTCAATTTAGGTTTCTGGTTCAAATTTGGTTTGAATCCAGGTTGGGTTGAAAATTTTCGATACGAGTTCACAGTTCTCCTCCACCGGTGTGTTTGCTTTTTTCTTTGTTTGGTTTGAATTTAGGTTTCACAATACAAAACACGTTCTTTCTCTGAGACACTACAGGTGCTCTTCAATTCTTCCTCTGACACCCTACAGGTGCTTTTCAATTCTTTCTCTAAGATACTACAGGTGCTCTTCAATTCTTCCTCTGAGACACTACAGGTGCTTTTCAATTCAGTTCTTCTACTATACTCAATCATCTTCACTTAATCTCTCATGTCCAGGTTTGCTCGATTCTCCAGGTTTCTAGAATTCTCCACTTAATCTCTCATGTCCAGGTTTGCTCGATTCTCCAGGTTTCTAGAATTCTCCACTTAATCTCTCATGTCCAGGTTTGCTCGATTCTTGGATTCGGCTAAATGTGTTAAATTTATTTGATTCTACTACTTTTGTGTTTGATTTTTAGATTTCTTGCCTTTTATTTCTTTGTATTTTGATGAAGACCTAAGTGTTCGATCAAATCTTTCGAGTGAGAGTTTTTGGTGTTAACCGGTCTTTCAGCACCAAATACTTCTTTGTAATTGGTATTTTGTTTAGGAAGGTATGTATTTTTATCTTGTTAAAAGCGTTTGCACATACTTCCCTGCATTTGTTTTGGATTAGATCTGCTATTCATTGACTTATCAAAGAAAAAAAATTGTATATCTGTTGTTCTCCCATTTACTTTTGAAATAGAAGTGGTAATTGGTTTGCATTTTTTACTTAGCAACTCGTGATCAGGAACTACGAACAAATTTTAACCGAGGTCATCTTTGGTTTTCATTTTTTACTTTTCTTCCCTAATGTTTATGGAGCAGGTGGTAATTACCTCTTGTTCTTAGGTTCTCACTCCATTCCTAACAGGGTACTTTTTTTTTCCTAGGATGTGTGACAGTTTGAGGATTCTCCAACTCCAGATTTTGGTCTGGTAAGATGATCTTCATCTTCTATTTGCTTCTAATCTGCCCAAATTGTTCCATTTGGACAAATTTATATGTGTAAATTGTTCTACATGCATAAATTGACAATCTTTTTGTTCTTTAGTTCTATCAACAAGGGTTCTATTTAAGGATTTTGGAAGAGAAACTTTTTGGGTTGCTGGTTCCAACAAATCCCGTGGATGTTTCCCATTAGACCGATTAATATACTTTGTTTGCTCAACTTTATAGACAACGACTCAACTTGCTTTAGTGAACAATAGAGAAAATTAAACGGTAGTCTGTAAATGTTTATACTTATTTGGTCTGCCTTTAGGTACTTGATCAACATTATTCCCCTTATACATTTAATCATAGCTTGGTTACACGGACATGTCTCCTCAAGTTCCACATTCAAAAAATGTAATAAGAAAGGAAAAGAGCTTAGAAACAGAAGCTAAGCGAGAAAACTTACTTAGATTGTATTGGGCAAAATGAGGTCACCCCCTTAGATAGGCCTCGACCTCAATTGACAGTTGTTCTATTTTTACGGCTAGATTTGTAATCTGAAGACTTTGATTGAGTTTTTTCCTCTAATTGCATTCCCTTTGAAAATATGCAATCCACTGTTATAATTCTTTATAGTTGTTTAAATTCAAATATGCTACTACTTTTTTTGAGTGTACTCCAATCATGGTCATTTATAACATGATGCAAATCTTGGAAAAGATTAATGGCACCTATTGTGTGGGCTATGTCCATAATCTAGCTGACTTCTTTTGTTGAATGTATGTTCCTCATAGTTTCTTCTTTATATGTATGCCCTTATTTGTCCTATCGGATAACATTATCGGTTACCAGTGTGAATTATGCTAAGTGTCTTTTCTTTAGTAAGCACTTACGCTTAAAGAGTTTTTTCTGTCACTTACCAGGTTAGATTATCGGTCCTTGCTAATATTTTCATTCAATCCTTTGTATGTCTAATTTTTTAGAATTATAGACATCAATTCTAATTTTTGAAGTAGATACATAGAATCGTTTCAATGAATCAAGTTGTACATTTGTTGGTTACCCTTTCTATTGTTATTGCATTATTTTGGAAATATATCTTAGGTTATAGTGTATTGTTGTATGTTTGCACTTAGGTCATTTCACTCAATCTCTGGCTTTCTCCAGGTAAGATGTTTCTATATTTTTGCTTCGTATCTAAACATTATTCTGATTTGAACCAAATCAATGGGTTTGGTGCTATAACAACAGGGTAAGTTGAATAGTTGATTTACCCCCTAGGCCCTACCTCTTCTTGGTGGGATATACCGGTTTTGTTTGGTTTATTGGTCATCGTTTTGATTCACCTCCTATGACTTTCAAATTCCTTCTCACTATCTCAATCTGTTAAGGAGACTGCAGGAAGTAAAAAAATACGAAAATAGAGGGAGATGGACAAAGAATGGGGTTCGAAGCGTTGTTTTTGGAGTTCTTTTTCTGGTCACGCCCCTTTTTGCAAACTCCTTTGTCCAGGTAGAATCTATGTTTTAGATTGGTCAAAGTCTTCTGTTCATCTTTATTCTAAATCTTGATCAAAAGTTTTCCAATGACCAGAATCCAAGATCATTGAAAGTTTTGATCTTTATGAACCATTTTTCTAATCTGCCAAATGGGTGTTTTTCTTTATTTCACTATGAAATCAAATATTCTGATCTTAGATTCTTTTTTCCRACTTGAATTTGCAATTACTTATTAATTGATCAAAGTCTATAAATCTGTAAAGTATTTGTGTTTCTTTTGATCTGATTGAAACTGATATTGGGTTTGGTTTGCTTTGGTTTGCTTTGGTTTGATTTGGCAGAAGCAACCCCGAAATCAATGTTGAGATTTCTTAGCTTCATTTTCCATCTCTTGTAAAAGTATAGAAAAAGTATTCTGCAAGTCTTGACAGAAGGATATCTTCCACAGAAGACAACWGAGGACTAACGACAGAAGCCTTATATTYGAGCAAGTAAAGTGTGACAGAASCTCTGATGTCTTTCACAGAGGTTCTGGAAAATGGTCCTCTGTCAATAAGAACATGCAAGTCAATTACAGCAGAGCCTCTGAGATGGCTCACAGAGGGTCTGCGAATTTCGTCTTCTGTGAAGATTATGTTCCATCTGTTTTTTCAATGGGTATTAGTTGGATGTGCTTCTCACGTGACTAGGACTTAATCGACTTTATTTGGACGGGTTAGATGATTTCACGCGTCAAGATCTTGTCAGTAAGGTCGTTAGGAACTAGTATAAATAGCGGCTAAGGCCTTTGTAATAAGTGTGCTTCCAGTATTGTAATCGTCTAATTTTCCAATTGAATCAATTGAAAAACCTTTGAAGCAATTCTCTTGTGTTCATCTTCTTCCTCATCTTGACAGTGTGTTCTTGATTTATTTACTYTGTTTTGTTCTTATTATTGTTTCCGCTGCACTTTAATCGTCTTAGAGTTCATTCAGAGTTTTAGATCAATATCAAAGTTGAATTTAAGATCTATCAATTGGTATCAGAGCAGGAATTGAATTCTTATTCGATTAATTCTATTTTTGGTATTAATCTACATTTTCTAGAACACCTGTTTTTTTCAGATTACCCTATTTCACTCTATTAAATCAGTTTCATCTTGTTCTTATTTTTCTTCTTCAAATTTCAATGGCGAACTTGGCTAATACCTCGTTCATGAGTACTGAATCTCAATCAAAGCCACCCATGCTTATCCGTGAGGAATATCCGCAATGGAAGGTGCGAATGATCATCTTTTTGGAGGGAATTCACCACAGAATTTGTGAATTTCTCTACAATCCTCCTTATGTACCAATGAATTTAATTCCAAGAGTTCCAGCTACTGGTACAACCCCTGAAGTTCCTGAGCATTATGAGCCAAGACCTATTGCTAACTTGAGCGATGAAGACAAGATATTGGTTGATTTGGGAAGCAAATGAAAAAAGTTGTTAATCATGGCAATACCTCATGAAATCTTCAAATGTATTGATCACTGCCAACTGTCCATGGATATTTGGGCAGAATTGGAGAAACAGATTGAAGGAGGTCAGAAAACTCTCAAGATCAATCGAGCCATTTCCATTGATGAATATCATAGCTTCAAGGCTAAGGAGGGTGAATCCCTGTCAGACACATACTCCAGATTAAACACCTTAATTAGCAATTGCAAGAGGTATGGAGTGATGAGAACTTCAGAGGACAACAAATCTCTGTTCTTGAAGAGCCTTGGAATCGAATGGATGCATCTAACCATGTCAGTGAAGGCCACCTTGGATTTGGAAGTATGGACTTTGGCTGACTTATTTGGTTCTCTTAAAAGTCAGGAGCCTCAAGTACTTCAAATGAAGAAGAACTATGGTCGTCAGCTTGCTCTGGTTGCAGAGGATGGCAGCTCTGGAAAGGGAAGAGAAACAAAGAAGGAAGAGAAGGACAAGAAGAAGAAAAAGAAGATCCTGATAGCAGAGAGTGAGGAGAGTTCTGAAGAAGAAGTCACGATGAAAGAGATGATGAAGACTCTGGCTTTGATCACCAGAGAATATAGAAAGAGTGGTGAAAAGAAGGAGTACAAGAGTTTTAATAGAAGAAACTTCTCAGAGGGTGGTTGATCTGATGCAAGTGAGAAGGAGCAGAAGCCTTCACAAAAGGTAGAGAAGCAGAAGAAGGAAGAGACGAAAGAAGAATGCTTTAAATGTGGCAAGCCAGGCCACTTTGCTGCAGATTGTTGGTCAAAAGGGCCTAAGGCTCCTCAGAGGGGTCCAAGAGATGCAGCCTTCTACAAAAAGAAGGCTGACTACTATCAATAGAAGTCTCTACTAGCTCAATCTAGTGAGTTAGTAACTGATGAATCCTCTGACGAAGATAATCAAAAGGGTCTTCTTGCTTGGGAAGACTCAGACACAGAGGATGAGTTCTTCTGTGGAATGGCAAAGATCAACTCTGATTCCTCTGAATCAAATGACCAAGAGGTTTCTACTTCTTACTCTTTTTAATCAGTTGATCTGTACACAGAGATCATTGATAATCTTGATTCATGTTATTTGGAACATTACAAGCTAAAAGAAAAACTTTCTCTTTGTGAAAAAGAAGTCATTCTTCTCACAGAGGAAAGAAATAGATTTTTTAAAATGTTCGAAGAAGCTCAAACAAATTTTGTAAATTTGGAAAAATCTTCGAAAGAAAAGTTTGCCGAAATTCAAAAGGAGTTGAAAAACAAGGTTGATGAGTTAAGAAAGTTGGAGCATGAGAAATGTAATGTTACTTCTGTCAAAGAATTATTCCAAAAAGAAAGAGAATTTTTGCACCAAAATGTTCTTGACAGAGAGCTCAAAATTAGAAAGTTTCAAGAGGCTCAAAATGTTTATAAAAAGATAAAAGTTAACATGGGCAGAAGAGGTCTGGGTTTCTCAGAATTTGACAACAAACCTAGTTTAAATCCAACAAAACTCTTGAGAGTAACTTTAGATCCTCAAAGAATCTTAAAAGTAATATTCCTAACACAAAGTCCATTTTCAAAATAAGAAGGCTGTTGGTTGCTCCAGACACAAGAACTTGTTTAACAATGGAAAATGCAGTGTGAATTTGAGATGAGCATGATGGGAGAGCTTACTTTCTTCTGAGGTCTACAAGTGAAGCAATCCTCCGAAGGAATTTTCATCAACCAATTTAAATATGTACATGACCTTTTGAAGAAGTACAAGATGAATGATGCCTCTCCAATGAGGACACCAATGGCCCCTGGCCAAAAACTTCATAAGGATATTAATGGTCCTTCTGTAGAGTGCAAGCCCTACAGAGGTATGATTGGATCTCTCTTATATCTTACTGGAAGTAGGCCTGATATCATGTTTTCAACGTGTATTTGTGCTAGGTATCAGGCAAACCC
>NW_020201173.1:39966-44477 GCF_001531365.2 Cynara cardunculus var. scolymus | reverse complement strand
GGTCACCTATGGCATTGATTCTAAATCCTCCAGGGCTAACATTAACCATCTAGCCACTCGCAGAGAGCTAGACACAATGGTTGAAGCCCTTGGAGAGACCGTGCGGAAATACACCGACCAACTCCTCAAGGAAGCCCAAGCAACCAACGAATCAATAAGAGACTGCACGAAGCAACTCGTCAAAGAAGGTGACAACATCAGAAATGAGATCTATCGCTGCGTCTCTAAAATGAAATGGGCCACTGAGATGGACATCAACAATGCCTCCTTGAATGCTGAGATGGTCATAGAAAAGATGGAAAAGGCGACTTCCAAAATTCTAAGGCGATTGAAGAAGGCTCCCCTTACTACATGCAAGACAGAGGCCACTAAAATCCATGACGATCAAGGAGGCGATAACCATGATCGTCATGAGGGGGAGAAGAAGACAGAGGAACCAAAGAAGACAACCTCTGCCAAACCACTAAAAATATTGGACTCTGCTGTTGCCCTATTTTAAAAAAAAATTCTCCAGAGCCTAAGGGGAAAGGCAAGGGTAAAGCAGTAGAGGAGTCACCACAGAAGGGGTCAAGCTCTGAAACGCCAGAGGAGATCAATGAAGAAGAGTATGATGACCTGGATCTTGTTTGAGCACTAAAGGCTTCTTTGGCAGAGGCACAGGCGAGAAAGGGCAGAGCCCCCATCCCTAGAGTTGGAGAAGGCTCTTCTTCCAAACTCGCGAAGATACCAGAAGAAACATCCACGGGTACGTTTGACGCTCTGGTAGGAACTGCAAGCCTATCCTACCAGAGGGGTCTACCCAGAGGCATATACTAGAAGAAGAATCGAGAATGCCAGAATCTGCCACAGTGGGGAGGGTATCTGAGATCCTTAAATCTATGAGCAAGATTCCTACACAGAAGGTACGCACAGAGCCCGTAACCACTGTTGAGGAGATTCTGCGGTTGCGTTACTCAGCCGTGGACACAGAGCCCCCTTATGAACCAGAGCTTACAGGAATGCCCTCTGCCATTGCAAAGTTCCACTTCTCAAAACTTACAAGGCCACCAGACCAGGTCTTCTCAGAGCATGTGATCACTTCACTCAAAACCATTTCTCCGTGCACTATGCTAAAGAAGACCGTGCTATACACTCAGTACCTGGTAAAAAGGGATGATGGCAACCTATATACTTTCACAGATGCTGACCTCCACAACCTCTGCGTATTTGACCTAATATTCTTACACAATATCTTGAACAAATACATGGAGAGGACGTCAACATATTCGATTTCTCTCAGAAGGTTGATTGAGGTAATGCGTGCTCAAGTCAAATTCTACAGCCAGAAAGATTTCGACATCGCTATGAGGTTGGCCCAGCCAGATCTAAAAATTTCTTATCTACAGAACAGACCAAGTTGGCTGCTTAGATTTCATCCCAACACCATTGTCCACAATCCCATCTTTGGGTTTGTATTCCTGGACAAGGATGAGATTCTAAGGTTCTTCGATCCAAAAGAGACGCACAAATATTCCACAGAGTCTCTCGAGTGGGTGTTCAACTTAGTGGTGACAGAGGTGTAGAGAGAGCATATAAGGGCGGATGAAGTGACCAACCTTCTAAAAACGATCAAGGTTCAAGTCTCTTTCAGAGAATGGATAATCAAAGTCTACAAAACCATCAAGTCTGATATGCAATTTGCTATAGATGATTATCCAGACTCTGCTGTGGATTAAACTCTTGTAATAGTGTTGGCCTTTACAATCTTTTAATTTGTTCATTAATGTAATTCTTTTTCAGAGGATGAGTTTAATCTCCTCTTGTATTTTTTCATTAGTCATTTCTTGCACCCATTTGTCCAATTTTACTTTTTCATACTTAGGGGGAGATTGTTAGCTTCTTTTTTCATCTCTTGTAAAAGTATAGAAAAAGTATTCTGCAAGTCTTGACAGAAGGATATCTTCCACAGAAGACAACAGAGGACTAACGACAGAAGCCTTATATTCGAGCAAGTAAAGTGTGACAGAACCTCTGATGTCTCTCACAGAGGATCTTGAAAATGGTCCTCTGTCAATAAGAACATGCAAGTCAATTACAGCAGAGCCTCTGAGATGGCTCACAAAGGGTCTGCGGATTTCGTCTTCTGTGAAGATTATGTTCCATCTGTTTTATCAATGGTTATTAGCTGCATGTGCTTCTCACGTGACTAGGACTTAATCAACTTTATTTGGACGGCTTAGATGATTTCACGCATCAAAGATCTTGTCAGTAAGGTCGTTAGGAACTAGTATAAATAGCGGCTATGGCCTTTGTAATCAGTGTGCTTCCAGTATTGTAATCGTCTAATTTTTCAATTGAATCAATTGAAAAACCTTTGAAGCAATTCTCCTGTGTTCATCTTCTTCCTCATCTTGACTGTGTGTTCTTGATTTATTTACTCTGTTCTGTTCTTATTATTGTTTCCGCTGCACTTTTATCGTCTTAGAGTTCATTCAGAGTTTTAGATCAATATCAAAGCTGAATTTAAGATCCATCAAGATTGATGGGTTTAAAGGGGTTGACATTGTACCATTTGAAGAGCCATTTAGAAGTAGATTTATAAACTTCAACTTGGAGTCTTGTTCTTGATGTTTTTAGAGGTATAAACTTGGACAACAAGCAAAGAAGCAAAACAACGGTGATCCCAACAATGAGAACAGTGGTGAGTTTATGCTTGTGCTTATCAAATTTTTGTTTCTTGTAAGAGCCTGCTCATACCTACAGTTTTTTTGATAAACCAAGAAGAGTTTCCAGTCAACTTCATTTAGTACTCTGTTTCTAGGAGTTGAGAATTTTTACATCATTTTATTAAGTACATAAACATTTATATACGGTAAATATATTAAATAAACTTACATACCTTTCTCTACTTTGGTGAGTTTTGAACCCTGATTTCCAGAGAGGCCAAAGGCTCGGATACTGCTAGGCCAAAGACATTTTGGTTTGCATCCTTTTCTTAGCAACTACTCTTTTCAATGTATTCCGAGAGGTAAAATAAACAATAAACAATTGGGCTAGGTGGGATCCTTGGGGATTACTTGGGGGGTTTACTTTGATAATCAGTTAGATGGTATTGTGATTTTTTAGTGTAGATGGAAAAATTAGTTCAACCAAATTCAAAAAACTGATTCATGCAAATTCAAATAATCTTTCATCTTCTGTTGTTCCAGTGCATTGAGACTAATTTAAAACAAGCATATTATACAAACCAAAGCAAACCAAACCCAATATCTTTGCATAGTATCAAATTTTTTACTTTTAATATTGTTGCATTAGAAATGCCTTAGATTTCACGAATGCAGGCATGGGCTCAGCTTGAGGTACAGCAGGAAAATTATCGCACTGCCAGGCAGCTTTTTGAGGTAAGATCCTCTACAAGCGATCAATGTTGATCCATTATATATGTATCCCAAACTAACTATTGTTCTTGTAGAAACATCATAAAATACTATAGTTGGTAATAATGAGTAATGTTGAACAATTTATAGAAATGTAAATTAAAACAATAGTTTATTTGCAAGAAGAAAACACAAGGACACCGAGTTTGTAGACTTGTTGATCACATGGTATATGTATTATGTATGTTTGCGATTTTCTGACATGTAGTTCTAAATTGTTTAATTCTACAGCCCAAGAAGATGGGCCTTGAGTCAAATCCATTAAGAACCAGAAGGGATCACATGAAGGTACTAGCGTGCGTTGTGTACTTGGGTTAGTTGTTATAGTAAGTTAGTAACAAACAAAATGAGCACCATACCTATATAATGTAATCTTCAAGTTGTTCCAACATTTTTGTTGTTGTTCTCTTGTGTGTTTAGCAGTACAACGAAGGAACGAGCGAAGTCCGATTCAGAAAACTGCTACTACTTGTGGAAATGCAACTTGCAAACTTGCTCATTGTGTATATAAGAGAATACTCAGCTCACCGACTCCATCTACTTTGAACATTCATTTGTAGACTCCTTGGATGCAGATGTTGGTATAGATGCTTTCACAGTGACTGTTAAAGTGGAGATTGAACTATGACGCATTTGATCTAGAGGCGGTAGAGTTTGATTTTTGGTCATTTCGATTGATTAGGATATTGATTTCTATTTTCGTCTGTATAAGATAATTTTTTTTCCAAATATATTCATTAGATATCTGTTTCTTCCTTCATTATAATTATTTGGACACCATAATTGATTTTCATGTTTGTGTACAATAAAGTTCACCTTTTATTCCTTATTTGTTACATAATACTTGATTACATCTTGTTAGATCGCGCTTGTACTCAATTATAATGTATCGAGGTTTAAATATTTCTAAGGGTTCCCTAGAAAGATCGAATGTTTAAATATTTGTAAGGGTTCCCCAGAAAGATCGAATGTTTAAATATAAATTTTGTACTTTTTAATGAAAGATTGCACTTTTTTTAGTTGTAGATTTATTGAAAAATTTGACATCCCGCCGCATTGCGTGGGCATACAACTAGTGTGTATATATATATATAT
>NW_020201173.1:33096-39426 GCF_001531365.2 Cynara cardunculus var. scolymus | reverse complement strand
TCAAGCCATGTCCGATTTATCTTTTTCTACTCTAAGTAATTGTCCGGATTTCATATCCGGACAAGGTTGACCGAACTTCAAATCCGGCTAATGTGTTGAAGCATATGATATGAAATTTCTCAAGAGAGATGAAATGGCAGTGTAACCACGAGAGAGATGAAATGGCGGTGTAACAGCGAGAGACAGATGAAACATAGAGAATAGAGGATGAAGAATGCAATAAAGTGGGTTTTTCTCCCCAAAACATACAAGAAAAGATGAAAGCATGAATGCATTACTTTGTTTGATGATGGAATGAATGTTATATATTCAAAATCTTGGCAAAATGATGAGGAGAAGAGAATAAATCGGCTGAATATGGATGAAGGAGGATGAAGATGACTCTTGAGTTTTCTAAGGAGAGTAATGAGAGAATTTTTGAAATTTGAATGAGTGAATAATGAGGTTTAATGAAAAATGAAGTTATTTATATGTGGGTGGAGGAAATAGGGGAGGGAGGGGACGGCCATGGAGGGCCAAACCCAATCCTCAAATAATTTTTTTTTATAAAAACTAAGCCCAAATTGCACAAAAGCCCAAGTTCTCAATTTTGACATTTTTCTTCATTCTAAAAGCCCACGATGACTAAATTTATTTAAATAGAAAGGTTTTATATTTAAAACACTAAAACTTAGTGTTTTATATATATTGGGTATAAATTAGAAAGGTTTTATATTGATATAATCTGAGTTATGGATAGACTTGAGGATAAATGTGTTATTATGTTCTGATTATGAGAATAATCATGTGTGTTTAAATGTGACAGAAAGAGTTATACATTGAGAAATGGAAGATAATCCTACTCAATCAGAAAGGACCTCTACTGGTTATAGAAGAGGTCGGGGAAGAAGAAACGTAACACAAGAAGAGGACCCAGAGAATGTGATGACGATAGAAACACGAAGTCCTAGCAGGGTTCGAGGAAGATGTAGAGGTACTAGACAAGAACAGGAACTGTCGGCTCAAGAAAGTTGAATGTTTGGTCATGGAAGAGGAAGGGCAAGGGATGGACACAATGCTCCTGATCCTGGATATATTACCCAGAAAATGTTGGCAGCAGAGTTGGGAAAGTTCCAAGAAAGTTTGGTGAATTTGTTGGGGCGTACAGCCCAAAATAATCCAGAAGTGGTAAGAAATTCTGATTATCAGGAAGAAGCCGGGGCTAGTACACCAGTAACTGGTACATCAGTACCCCTTACTTCATCCTCAGTACAAAAAGGAGGAGATATTAAAATGTTTCTTGCTTGTAAACCTCCTAAGTTTTCTGATGAGCATGATCCTGTTAAAGCTATGTGTTGGCTTAAAGAAATAGAACTGAATCTGCAGGTTAGTAAAAGTGCAGAAGAAGATAAAGTCATATTTGATGTATCTCGTCTGAGATCAAGTGCTATATACTGGTGGGAAGTTCTGTAAAGTTCAGATCCAAACATTTTGAAAACTATGTTGTGGGAAGAATTTATGATCAAGTTTAAAGTGTAGTATTGTCCTGAAGCGGCAGTGCGAAAGTTAGAAGATGATTTCCTTTGTCTTGAACAAGGAAACATGTCAGTCCGGCAGTATAAGGAAGTCTTTATGGAACAATCCCGGTTCGCTGAAGCTTATATCATATCGGAAAACAGTAAAGTAAAAGAAAGTACATCTGGGGTTTTGAATCGAATCTTCGGAAATATGTGACATCCAGGAATCCGACAACATTTCAAGCGGCAGTTGATGCTACTGAAATACTGGAGCAAGATATTAACCGACAATCACAAGAGAAAGATGGAGATAAAAGAAAGAGGGAAGTTACAGTAATTGATTTCTGTAGACCGAGGTTTATGGAAAATTTGAATCGACCAGTTTCAAGGTGTGCTGATAGGGCATGTACCCGATGTCATAAGATACATCAGGGAAATTGCAATGCAAAATCCCGGGTGTGCTTTAAATGTCAGGAACCAAGACATATAGCTAGCGACTGTCGGGTGACGCAGAGGTGTTTTACTTGTAATTCATCTCAACATGTAAATGCCGATTGTCCGCAAGCAAAGGGTCTAGGGTTTGGTTTTGTTGGAGGATGGAGATCTGGATATTTTGGGGGCCGAGGACCTGGTTACGTGCCAACAAGTCGTGGACAAATGGATAATCGTGTTAATTCAAGTGGGCGAGGAGAGATAAGACGTGGGGAGTCTGCAAGAGGGAGAGCCTTTCAGATGACGAGAGGCGAGGCAGAAGAGCACCCTGAAGTGGTAACAGGTACATTCCTCGTTAATTCAGTAGGTGCCAAAGTTTTATTTGATTCGGGTGCAAATCGTTCTTTTGTGTCACCGTCGTTTGTTAATTACGCACATTTAGAATCTAAAACGTTAAGTGAAGATCTAATTGTGGAAACAGCAAATGATAGTGAAGTTTTGGTTAAGGAAAGAATAGATGAATGCTTTATAAGTATAGAAGGGTGTGAAGTGCATATACAATTGTTTCCTTTGCCTTTAAAGGAATATGATATAATTATAGGCATGGATTGGTTAGCTAAAAATCAAGCTAACATAGTTTGTGATGATAAAATGATTCATATAGACTTACCAGAAAAAGTAAGGGTTGTGATTTACGGGGATCGAAGGGATCGTTATTCTAGCCTTATCTCAGTTGTAAAGGCTTGAAAGCATGTGTAGAAGGGATGTGTTATTTTTCTCGCGTATGTTATTGTTAGGACTGAAAAATCAGTATTAATTGTATTCGTCTTGAAAGATTAATTTTAGTCTATAATTGTAAAGTCAGCGTGTTTGACTTTCTTAGACTAGTTTGACTTTGACTTTGTATTAATATGTTGACCATATAAATAGGTGGTAATCTTTGTAATTAGTGTAGAAGTGAGCTAATTGTAATATTCAGATTAATAATAGAGAGTTTGACTGAGATTTACAAGTTGACTTTTTCTCTCTAGATCCTTATGAATGTTCAAATGATGTTCTTACATGATTAGCTAAATCTGCCATGATTGTGATGATGATATGAAGATTGATCAGATATTGTGGACACACAATTGGTATCAAAGCTGGAATGCAAGAAATCGGATGAAGAATTTGAAAGATAAGTAATTTTTTTAATTTTCTGAACTTTTTTTGTTTTTCGTGTTCTTTGTGTTCTTGACATTTTTTTAATTTTGATCCGATTTTTCCATAAAATCTTGTGTTTTGATGTTAAAAACAGGATCAAAATGTTCGAAATTGAATTGTGAATCTTTGTTATTCACAAATTTTTGTGATTTGATCAAAATAAATCAAGATTTAATCGGTTTTTAGGTTTTTAAATTTTTTTGTGTTCTTCAATTTTTTTTGTAATCAGTGTTTTTGATCCATTTTGTTGTTAATTTTTTTTGTTTTTTGTGTTTTTAATAGTTTTTTATCTGATTTTATTTTTGTTGTTTGGTTAAATTTTGTTAAACCGTCCACTTTTAAAGCCCAAAGGTTAAGGCCCAACAAGTTCAATTAGTCTTCCTTCCCAGACTTCACGTTCACAACAAGTTCACTTTGTCTGGATTGTTGTTCTAAACCGTAGAAGCTTTGATCGGATTGTTCTCTGGTTGGCTTCAAGGCTTCAATCGATCTCTCGGCTAAGGGTAAACCTCACATAGTTTGATCGGTGTTCTTGAGCGGCTTCTTACAAACCTTGAGCGGTTTAAGCTAAACCGCACACTATATCATCGGATTCGATTTTATCACAGGTAAGTCCAATCTCATGTTTAGGGTTTAATTCTTGAGTGGTTTATACATAATATGAACACCTTTTGTCCGGTGTTCATGTAAACCTGACAACTCTTGTCCGGTGTTCGTGTAAACCGATTAGTTCTTGAGCGGACTAGTAAACTAGGACTTGTGCATCGAACTAGATTGAGCGGACTTCTAATCCGCTTAATTCATTTTACCCAGATTCGAATTTGTTTGTTGATTTTTAATTCAATTTGATAAATTGTTCCATATCTTGRCAAGGATCGATTCAATTTTGACAGTTTCAATCTGGATTYTTAATTGTTCATCAAGTTTGGTCTGTATTCTAGTTTCAAGCCACCCCTTCTGTTTTGCATTATTGTTGTTTGCAGCTACTGTTAATTTGAGTGTTGAAGTTGCACATTGTGTATGTTGCTGCTAGTATTGGAGCCTTTTGATTAAACTTAGTGTTGATCTTTGTTTAAATTGCTTGATATCAGATTTGCRTRGATCTCAGTCTTGGTTTGAATTACTCAACAGCTCAAGGGTTATGTGTCTTATCTAAACCTTTGTTTGTTTGAGTTCATAACTTTGATTCATCATTCACCATCAGATTGATTTTGACTGTCTTTATGAAGTAGCTTTATGTATTCCTTTGAATTTGAGACCATCAACAGGCTGGATTTTGAATCTGTCAAACTGCTGTTTGCATTGGTTCAAAGGAATGAGGATTTGAAGCCTGTTGGATCTTGTTTTGATTAAAGTGAAGCTGAAAGTTCTGTTTACAGCTGTATTGAACAGATAACCAATGTTTTCACTAATGTTTAAATGGTCAAGTTTGATTTGAATGATTGAAGATCCATAACAGTTTGTGGTTTTAAGGTCTAAAATAGCAGCAGTTTTAGTGAACTGTGTTAAACAGGTTTTAAGCAAATTTGATTGGATTGTTGTTTTTGAGTTGCTGTTTCTTTGAGGATTTGAAGACTGCAGCAGGGACTGTGTTTGTATTGTTGAATTATTGTTTAGTCAGATCAAGAATAGCAACTATCTTGACAGCAGGTTCACACAGCAACAGCAGCAGCTTATCAGAGAAGTCTGAAGAGTTTTGGAACAACGATATTAGAAGCAGCAACATCTTTTGTTTAGGCAGCAGCAGTGTTGGTTCAAAAAGAAAGAAACAGCATATTTGATTTGTTCTAGCACTGCATATTATTTGACAGCTTCATTTTGTGTTATTGACAGCAACTTAATCATTTTTGACAGCATATTTCTGTTTTGACAGCAAAGAACAGCAGCAGCAAATTTTTTACAACATATTTCTGTTTTGACAGCAAAGAACAGCAGCAACAAATTTTTGACAACATATTTCTGTTTTGACAGCAACTAGATTTTGACAGCAACTTCATTTTGACAGCAACTTTCATTTTGACTGCTTCATTTTCTGCTTTTACAGCAACTAAGCAGTAGCAACAGCAGTAGCTCCACAGCAAGTTTATCACAGCAGTTCAGCAGATTGCAAAACAACACAGCAAAACAGCAACAATAGCAAAGCAGCTCAGTTTGGAACAACAGCCCATGAACCAGATTGAAACTGCAGCTACACAGCTTGCTTGATAGACTTGATCAACTAGCTTGCTATTYCATTTGTAAAAATAATCATCAACAAAAGCAAAGTGTGCAGTTTTAGTTTAGACAATGAGCAACAAAGCTTGAGCGATTTTGACTGTATAAGGAACTAGTGTTGATCATTCTTAAAGTTGTTTTGACCAGATTAGTAGTTGGTTGTTGAATGGACTGTACTCTATACTTTAATTACATAGGTTGAGCGGTTTAAATTTCTGTACATCTTGCATTTAACTCATTTTCTGTGGCAGACTATGAAGACTGCTAGAGTGTGCTTGCTGTCATAACAGGAGGTTTAAAAGATCGTTGTGCTTGCTGACATAACAGCAGCCCAGGTTTAACAGCAGCCGGTTCACCACAACTTCACAGCAGGTTTGAACCAGTAGTGTGTAGGACTAAACAGCAACTCCATAGCTCCACAGGTTTTGACAGCAATTTTGGATTTGAAGCATATCAGAACAAGTCACCGCAGCTCGTGTGACGCAACTGATAAGTGGAGCATATTCGTGGATTTTTTAATACACTTCAGAGAGCAGACAGATCATTTTTTTTAAGTGTAATATTTGTATTGTAAAGTGTTGGATCGGTGTGATTTGGACTTAAAGTCAGAATTTTGGACTTGGATTTTTGTTGGAATGTTTTTGATTTCTTAGATTGTTTGTGTTTAGATTTTCTTTTTGGATCATTGTATATTTGTTTGTGTGTGAGTTTTTCAGTGTTTGTGTTTTTCTGTTCTTTTTGAGCTTAACTGTTCATATTTTTTTATCTGATTTCACTGCATAGATCCTTAACTGATCAATTTTTTTAAATGGCAGATATTCTAAAGAAGGAGAATCAAGAGTTGCGAGAGAAGATTGTTCAGTTAGAAACGAATTATGTGGTTCTTAGAGATCATTCCATAAATATACATAGCAAAAATTGTCTTAATGAGGATCATATCAAAACCTTAAAGAAGGAGGGTGAACGAATTACGCGGGAATTTGAA
>NW_020201173.1:30606-32081 GCF_001531365.2 Cynara cardunculus var. scolymus | reverse complement strand
TTTTCTTGTGCTCAAAGCTCAACTGGTTCTCCTTCTCAGTGTAAAACCAGCTTTTATAATTGTTCATATTCTAACAGTTATTCAAGCAGTCCTAAATCTAAACTTTCGAAGAACTATTCTCGTTCTAATCAGTACTATCAAGGGTATGTCATTGGATCACCCAATTATTCTTCAAAGATTAGGAGCATATGGGTTAATAAGTCTGATTCTGCTTTATCTCATGCACCTGTTGGTACTAACATTCTTCCTTGCATTGTGAAGTCTACTAATGATTTGATTAATCTTAGCAAGAGAAGGATTTTGTGCTCAACATGCAGAACCAACAATTTTGTCAATACTAAAAGGTTCAACAGGTGGCATGAAGATAACAATTATCAGAATAACTGGAAAGGTAAGAACATGTATGATCTCAATTACTTATATGATTCATATTCTAATCCTGGTCATCCTGTTTATATTGCTGAAAAGAATACATCTTATAGAAATAAATGGTTTGGTAGTTACAACATACCCCAACCAAATTCTAACATATTAGGACCCAAGTCTGTTTGGGTACCAAAATGTACTTGATTTGGTTTTGCAGGTGTGTTCATTTCATGCTGATCAGAATATTATTTTCTGTGATACACCATTGCAGGGGGAGTTGTACATTATTTCAACCAAAGGCTTCTGAACACTTCAGTTCAGAACCCGTGCTTTACCGAGTGTGGTTTCTAAACACCCAGTTTAGAACCCGTACTTCAAATGTTTTTATTTTTATTTTTTGAGCTTAAAAGATTTATTACTTAAATCTACTTTCTAGGGGGAGTTTCTCTAGAAAGTTCAATAATTTTTTTGGAAATTGATTCTTTTTGGGATAACGAGTACATTCTCTGAACAGGTATTTCTTGAGTTTTTACTTGTGTCAATTCTCATCGTACATAACTCCAATACCTGTTTCAGCTATTCTTCAAATTGTTATTATCACGTCTCTTATACGAAATCATTTTCGGTGATAATACACTCGTTTGTATTCAATTTTGTTTTCTGATATTGTTTTTCTTTGACTGATACACATTCATTTTTTTAATATCAGAATCTGTAAACTTGTTCTTACAGATCTTCATTCATTTCTCTCGTACATATCAAATAATCGTTGTCGCTTCATTCTTTAATGATTGTGCTTAAAGCCAAATTAATTGATCAAACTTTTATCTGATCTTTGTGCTTTAATGAAATAATATTGTTGATCATCCATTATGATCAAATGTGCATAACTCTAAACTTTCAGGAGGGACTGAGTGCTTATCAGAAATACCTCTATGGAATGTCAAAACCGACAGACCTACCCAAGAGGACAACCATATCTGAGTGAGCTTAGATACAAAGGGTTTATGTGCCGAGACTAAAATGAAAAAGAGAGGGGTAGTTGTTGTGAGCTAAAAGAATTGACGAGAGTTGTGTCAGGATTAAAAGAATACGAATATCCTGTTCCA
>NW_020201173.1:14180-29341 GCF_001531365.2 Cynara cardunculus var. scolymus | reverse complement strand
TGTTTGACTTTCTTAGACTAGTTTGACTTTGACTTTGTATTAATATGTTGACCATATAAATAGGTGGTAATCTTTGTAATTAGTGTAGAAGTGAGCTAATTGTAATATTCAGATTAATAATAGAGAGTTTGACTGAGATTTACAAGTTGACTTTTTCTCTCTAGATCCTTATGAATGTTCATATGATGTTCTTACATGATTAACTAAATCTTCCATGATTGTGATGATGATATGAAGATTGATCAGATATTGTGGACACACAGTTATAGACATGAGGAAAGAAAAAGAAACGATGAAAGATATTCCAGTTGTGAGGGAATTTCCTGAGGTATTTCCGGAAGATTTGATAAGTCTACCTCCGAATCGAACGATAGAATTTCAAATAGAACTACTTTCTGAAGCAGCACCCGTAGCATGTGCACCATATAACTTAGTTCCTTCTGAGTTAAAAAAAATTAATGACCCAGTTGAAAGAATTATTGGATAAACGATTCATTCGACCAAGTACTTCTCCGTGGGGTGCGTCGGTGCTTTTTGTGAAAAAGAAGGATGGATCAATGAGGATGTGCATTGATTACCGGGAACTGAATAAATTGACAATCAAAAATAAGTATCCTTTCCCAAGAATTGATGATTTATTTGATCAATTGGTTGGGCTACTTATTTTTCAAAGATTGATTTATGGTCTGGTTATCACCAGTTGAAGATTCGGAATGAAGATGTGTCGAAAACAGCATTCCGTACACGTTATGGTCATTATGAATTTCTGGTTATGCCGTTTGGACTCACAAATGCATCTGGAACATTTATGGACATGATGAATAGGGTGTGTTGTTCCTATCTTGATAAATTTGTGATTGTTTTCATTAATGATATTATGATATATTCTCGGACGGAAGAACATGCACACCATTTGAGATTACTTCTGGAATTGTTGATACAATAGAAATTGTATGGTAGGATGTCAAAGTGTGAATTTCGGCTGCAAGAAGTTCAGTTTTTGGGGCATGTTATCTCAAAAGAAGGTATTAAAGTAGATCCTTTGAAGATTGAAGCCATTGAAAATGGGAAGCCCCAAAGACTCCAACTGAAATCAGAAGTTTTCTTGGATTGGCTGGGTATTATCGTAAGTTTATACAAGATTTTTCTCGTATAACTACTCCATTAACGAAGCTGACTAAGAAGAATGTGAAATATGAGTGGGATGAAGCGCAAGCTCAGGCCTTTTAGATGTTAAAAGATAAGTTATGCAGTGCACCAATTCTATCTTTGCCAGATGGAATGGAAGATTTTGTGGTATATAGTGACGCATCAAAAATTGGTTTGGGTTGTGTATTAATGCAACGTGGAAAGGTAATAGCTTATGCTTCTAGACAGTTAAAAGATAATGAAAGGCAGTATCCTACTCATGATATGGAATTGGCGGCAGTAGTGTTTGCTTTAAAGATATGGAGACATTATTGGTATGGAACGAAATGTCAAATCTTCACAGATCATAAGAGCTTGCAACATCTGTTCCATCMGAAAGATCTGAATATGCGTCAGAGAAGATGGTTGGAATTGGTAAGTGATTATGATTGTGAAAGTGGAACTATCAAAGCTACAGCTTTACGAGTTGAGTTGTTACCCAGTATTCAAGAAGAATTACGAGAATTTCAACATAAGGCAATGAAAAAGGATAAGACCAAACATGAAGGATTGGGTGATTAATAACTAATTCGGTAAAAGATGACATAGAATTCTGGAAATTCCAGAATAAGATTTGGGTACCATGCTATGGTGATCTCAGAAAACGTATTTTGGGTGAGGCTCATAAGTCACGTTTTGCAATTCATCCAGGTACAAATAAAATGTATCGGGATTTGAAGCAACACTATTGGTGGCCAGGTATGAAGAAGAATATAGCTAAGCATATTGGGCAATGCTTAACATGTCTTCAAATAAAACTTGAACACCAACGCCCWTACGGTAGGTTGCAATCTTTAGAAATTCCAGTGTGGAAGTGGGATCACATCACTATGGATTTCATAACCAAATTGCCGAAAACATCAAAAAGTTATGATGCTATATTGGTGATAATAGACCGGTTATCCAAATCCGCTCATTTCTTACCTATGAAAGAGTCATATTCAATGGAGAGATTGACAAAACTATACATTGATGAGGTAGTGACACGACATGGTGTTCCTCTGTCAATTGTTTCTGATAGAGATAGTCGGTTCACTTCCATGTTTTGGAAGAGTTTCCAAAGAGAAATGGGTTCCCAGATTAAGTTAAGTACATCTTATCACCCTCAGACTGATGGATAAAGTGAACGAACTATCCAAACTTTAGAATATATGCTAAGAGCATGTGTCATTGATTTTGGAGGGTCATGGGTTAGTCATTTGCCTCTGGTGGAATTTGCATTCAAAAATAGTTACCATTCAAGTATTCAGGCAACACCTTTCGAGGTTCTGTATGGGCAAAAATGTCAAACTCCATTGTGTTGGAATGAAATAGGTGAAAAACAGTTGGCTGGGCCTGAGTTAGTTCAACAAACTGCAAATAAAATTGGTGTAATACGGGAATGAATAAAAGCGGCACAAGATGGACAAAAAAGTTATGCCGATAAACATCGGAAGCCGATTGAGTTTCAAGTGGGTGATAGAGTGATGTTAAAAATATCACCTTGAAAAGGAATGGTACGTTTTGGAAAAAGAGGAAGTTAAGTCCAAGATATGTTGGACCATTCCCTATTATTGGAAGAGTTGGGGAAGTGGCTTATAAGTTAGAACTTCCTTTAGAGTTAAGTGGAATCCACGACACATTTCATGTGTTGAATTTAAGGAAGTGTCTAATAAATCCAGATGTGGCAGTGTCGCTACCTGAAATTAAGGTGGATGAAAAGTTATGCTTTGAAGAAACCCCTGAACAGATTACTGACTACAAGATGAAGAAACTACGAAATAAAGAGATTGGATTAGTAAAGGTTCAGTGGCGTTATCATAAGGGACCAGACGCTACCTAGGAATCAGAATCAGAGATGCGGATGAAGTATCCCTATCTTTTTGCTTAAATAGAATTCCGGGACGAAATTCTTTTAAGGAGGGAATGTAGTAATATTCAGGTTTTGAGATATGAGTTAAGATTTTGGACTATATATATATATATGTATATATATATATATATATTTGTGTGTGTATGATGGATTGTGAGATTTTGTGAGTGTTAGCCGACTTTTGTAATAGCAAGTGTATGTTAAAAGAAGAGGAGGCTGTTTTTGAGAATTTTTCTACATATTTAGAGAAAAGGCTGAAGATAAATAACAGGCTTAATCCAATCATTTTTATGAGGTGAGTGTTTTATGCTTTGATGTATCAATTGTGGTATAACAATTGTAATTGTTTGAAACGCTTTATTATGTTTCATATATTATTCGGATTTCATCTAAACCGCTCAAGAGTTAACCGGATATTTTCCTTAAACCGCCCAAGTGTTGACCGGTTTATTCTTAAACCGTCCAAGTGTTGTCCGGATATCTTCTTAAACCGCCCAAGTGTTGACCGGTTTATTCTTAAACCGCCCAAGTGTTGTTCGGAAATTTTTTTAAACCGCTCAAGTGTTAACCGGATTACGAGCTAAACCGCTCAAGCCATGTCCGATTTATCTTTTTCTACTCTAAGTGATTGTCCGGATTTCATATCCGGACAAGGTTGACCGAACTTCAAATCCGGCTAATGTGTTGAAGCATTTGATATGAAATTTCTCAAGAGAGATGAAATGACGGTGTAACCGTGAGAGAGATGAAATGGTGGTGTAACAGCGAGAGATATGAAATGGCGGTGTAACCGCGAGAGAGATGAAATGGCGGTGTAACCGCGAGAGAGATGAAATGGCGGTGTATCCGCGAGAGAGATGAAATGGCGGTGTAACTGCGAGAGAGATGAAATGGTGGAGTATCCGCGAGAGAGATGAAATGGCGGTGTAACCGCGAGAGAGATGAAAATATATGTGATAGATATAGATAAAATGTTTGTGATATACAGGTTTCTTTCTCGCGGTTACACCGCCATTTCATCTCTCTATCGGTTACACTGCCATTTCATCTCTCTCGCGGTTACACCTCCATTACATCTCTCTCGCGGTTTCACCGCCATTTCATTTCCACTCAACAAGTCTCAACCTCTAGAGGAACTAAACCAGATTCAATCAGATTTAGAATCCGGTCAACTCTTATCCGGATAAGTAATTCGAACAATATCGTCCAGAGATCTAATTCGGACAACTCTTGAAGTGTTGTGTTGAGCGATTTAGGGCGAACCCAGATGACTTATGAACGGATTAAGGTCACATCGGACACACCTTGGCCGATTTAGGTTAAATCAGACACACATTGGCCAGTTTAAGTTAAATCGGACAGACCTTGGCCAGTTTAGGTTAAATCGAACAAAGCTTAGCCGATTTAGGAGGAAATCCGAACATCACTTGTCTGGTTTAAGTTGAAGCATCATAAATTTATAATGAATCATAATAGGCTAATTCCAAAAGCAGTCAAATTGTCATACAAACAATTAATACTTCAAGCATATAACACTCACCTTTGAATGTTGAAGTTGACCGGATTTTTGTCTGTGATTTAAATCTCCAAGTTTGCTCCCAAACCCTTTTTCTTTCCTAGTATAAGAGTGTGTAAACTTTTTTTGGAAAACACCATTTACTATTTATAGTAATATGGAGAGTTATGGGGGCAGTGCATACCGTCGACTCCCCCTTTCTCCCATCAAATCTTTTAAACAAAAACTAAAGCACACACACACCCACACTCTTATCTCAACCACCATAATTTTTCCAAAAAAAAATAAAACCTTTAAAAATACTTAAACCGCATATTACATGTTGTAACACTTGTATTCCTTCTTTTGAATAATATAAGTATTTCATCAGTATCACTGAAAAAGAACCCCAAAAAGAGTAATAGGGACACATGTCTATGAGTTCCAGTAAGCTCTTACATTCACTGACAATCTTCAGTTAGTGAACATGGTTTCAGTTTCAATTTCAATTTCCCTTCTTATACTTTTTCTTAAACTTGTAACTTAAGAAAAATTATATAGTAAAAACGGTATCACTGAAAAAGATCCCAAAATAGTTAAAAGGGACATGTACTTTACGTGTAGCTTTTCCTAACTATTTAAAACAATTTTCTTTATGTTGCTTTGTCATCATCAAATGGGGGAGATTGTTATTCCTCTCTCTCATTAATTTGATGATAATCCCTTTTTCCTATCGATGTTTCTGTCTATTCAGTTCCAGCACTCATCACTGAGTCTGTTCGGTAATCACTGAAACATGTATTGTAATTCTACAATGACAGTTATTCTTCAAGAAGACAGAACGCACACCCAAGAACCTTTAAGAAATGTCGAAGATTGAAACTGAAGATTAGTGACAAGTGCGTTCGTAATGTGAAGCGGTATTCAATGATTACAACTTGGTCAACATATGTGTGAAGACTGAACAAGCCTCAGTGAATGCTGAAGAAACCTCCAACGTTATTCCAACATTTAGCGATCAAATGAAGCTTGCCATACACGATTGTTTTTGTCTTGTCCTTCCACACACAAAGGACAAATCCATACCCTCTCAAGAGTATAGTACTACACGGAGCCGATTAGTCGACTCTAGTGCCCACCAACTTCATGAAAGGATGTCTGCTCATGAATAGACAAAAGTACTATTCACTGTAGCAAATGATAGGTTTTCCTCTAAAAGCTTGACCGGTGTTCTGCCTCTTCTGAATTGCATTTCATGCAATGGGTATAAATATTTGAGTGCTCTCTTCACTCGTGCTACAATGTGATATAAGCAAGTTAGAATTTCTCTCTAATTTTAAGATATATACCCAAGAAGATATACACTTCTGTCTTATCTCTTTCGGCAAATTTCATATGCTTGTTAAGTGTATCTGGGTGTATTTTCTAGATTGTTTTAGATAGATTTTTCTTTACGTTGTTTATTCCGCAAAAAATCTGTAAAAATCTGTATTGATCTTTCTTTATCAATATATATTTTTAAAAGTGAAAGTTACTGTGTTTGTATTCATTATGACAGTCCATAGTAGTATTTTTGTTAAGCTCTTAGTCCCTCCAAGAAAATATAACAAATCAAGCTTATGTGATCATAAATGAATGATCAAAAATATTATTACAATTCCGCACATATGATCATATGAAAATTGATCAAATAAAGAATATACAAATTTATCACAGGATCAATTATTATGGAGTGATATTCAGAAAAAATTGGGATAAATGAACGAAGATCTGTAAGTACAAATTTAAAGATTTATACAATCAAAGAATGAAGAAATGTGTATCAATCAAAAATTAATTTTTAGATACGCTCAGAAGACAAGATTGAATACAAACGAGTGTATTTTCTTCGAAAATGATTTTTCATTTCAGATGCATGATAATAACAGTTTTGAAGAACAGCTGAAATAGGTATTCGATTAAAAATGTATGAAGAGAAAATACGCAAGTAAGATCTCAATGAAATACCGGTTCAGAAATGATACTTGTTTCCAAAAATAAGAAGAAAAATCATTTAAAATTGCACTTTTCATAAATGAAAAACGTTTAAGTTCAAAAAATTAGTTTGAACATTTAGAAAAACATTTTATACACAAAGAAGTTGTTCTTCTTCAGTGCATATTTAGAAAGAGCTTAGAATTATATACCTAATTAAAATGATAGATCAGCTTTCGATGATTATAATGAACTTCCCATTGATGTTACACCTTAAAAAACTCATACAAATGATTAGAATTTGACATTCAATAACAATAAGATCAAATATAGATAAAAACTTTAAGCTCAAGCTCCCTCCAGAAAGATGTATCAAATTTTATATAGACAGATTAAGCATTCCAAGCTTGCTTACTAAAAATGAAAACCTTTTCTCATCGAGAGGTTTTGTGAAAATGTCTGCAAGTTGGAAATCAGTCTGCACAAGATGCATCTCAATTAAGCCTTTTTATACATTATCCTTAATGAAATGATACTTGATATCTATGTGTTTGGTCTTTAAGTGTTGAACTGGATTAGTCATTATTACAATTGTGCTTTTTGAATTACAGTTGATAGGGTCTTTGTTGAATGTGTACATGTAGTCTAGAAGTTGTGTCTTCATCCACAAAACTTGTGAACGACAACTAGCTGTTGCAATGTATACTGCTTCAGCAGTAGAAGTTGAGACATAGTTTTGCTTCTTTGAAGTCCAACTTACGAGTTTGTAACCTTAGAACTTACACGATTCAGAAGTGCTCTTTTTGTCCAGTTTGCAACCTGCATGGTCAGAATCAGTAAATGCAATCAGTTCAAGACCAGATTCCTTTGGATACCAAAGGCCAAATTTTTGTGTGTGTTTAAGGTATCTAAGAATTCTCTTTACCGCAACAAGATGTGACTCTTTTGGATCAGCCTGATATCTTGGACAAAAACAGGTTGAAAACATTATATCTGGTCTACTTGAAGTTAAGTAGAGTAAAGATCCAATCATGGAACGGTAATTTTGTTCATCAATAGATTTTCCAGATAAATCTGAATCTAATAAATTACCAGTAGCCCTGGTAGTCGTTTTTGAAGAACAATCAGACATATTAAATCTTTTCAAAATATCTTTAATATATATAGACTGATTAATGAATATGCCATTAGGAAGTTGTTTTACTTGAAGACGAATAAAGAAATTTAACTCTCCCATCATACTCATTTGAAACTTAGATTTCATGATGTCTGAGAAGTTCTTACAAAGCTTTGAATTCATAGAACCAAAAATAATATCGTCAACATATATTTGAATCAAGATCATATGATTGATCTTCTTTATCAATATATATTTTAAATTTGAAAATATTGTGTTTGTAATCATCCCCCCTTCTACAAACTGTTTTACTAGTCTTATAGATCCTCAAGGGATCAACAAGTGGTATCAAAGCAGTGTTTTCTTTCTTTCTTTGTGTTTAGCTGTTTTCAGTATTAGTTTATCTCCTTTCTAAGATAACTTTACCGCTTGCAAATGGCTTTACAAATTACAAACACATACACACAAGATAATGGCTCTCTTGCCAAACCTCCCCGGTTTGTTTGTGACAACTTTAGTCTCTGGAAGAACCAGTTGTCCCTCTTTCTGGAAGGAGTGGATCCTGAAATTCCACACTATATAGAAAATGGACCATATATTCCATTTGCTATTGCTCTGGCTGTTCCAGCAACAACTACGACTGCCGTGATTCCTGAACAGCAGATTCCAAAGCTTTCACATCAATGGAGCGATGATGACAAGAAGAAAATAGCTATAGACACGCTGCTCGGTCTATAATAGCAATGTCTCTTCCTGATGAGATTTATCACTCAGTGATGAAACTCAAAACTTCTAAATCCATGTGGGACACACTTTGTGTCCAATATGAAGGAACCACTCAGGTTCAAGAGACCAGAAAGATCAATCTAGTAAGACAGTACGAAAGCTTTCTCTGTGGAAAATCTGAGACGCTGTCTGACGTACATCAGAGATTTAACTGCCTTCTTATTGATCTTAGGGCTGTCGGCAGGGAATATTTTAATTCTGAAACTTTAACCAAGTTTCTAGAATGCCTTCCTGAGTCTTGGGACACCTTTTCCATGCGTCTCAAGATGTCAAATGACATGTCCATTCTTTCTATTTCTACTTTATACGAGATTCTGCTTAACCATGAGCAATCTCGTCAACTGAAAAGAAATATTGTAAAAGAATCCAGGGAAATGAAAAGCTCTCCTCTGGCTTTGATCTCTGAAGCTTCTTCAGTTGAAACTTCTTCTACCCCGTTTGTTTCTTCTCTTCTACCCGTTGTTATAACAGAGATAGATTCTTCTATCTCTGAGGACATTCTAGAATCTGATTTAATAGATTTTGACGAGTCCCTGGCACTCCTGACTAAGTCTTTTAGGAGGTTCGCCAGTAAGAGCAACTTCCGTAGATCTCCTCCGTTGTCCCTTAGGGAAAAGCCGAAGTCTGAAACAATAGACAAGGCTTCAGCTGTTTGCTACAACTGTCACTGGCCCGGACACTTTGTAGGTGAATGCAGATCAAAGAAGACTGCGACACCATCTTCTAGAACTCCTTCCTCCTTCAGAACAAAAGATGAGAAGTATTCGAAACTGAAGGAGAAGTACAAGAAGATGAAGAACAACAAGCGAAAGGCTAAAGGCCTTATAGCTGAAGAGCATGACTGGGCTGAGTCATCCGATGAGTCATCTTCGAATGAGGAGGATAAAGCCTATGTCTGCTTGATGGCCATAGATGCAGATGAAGGATCTTCAAAAATGTCTACTTCCTCTGAGCCATCTTTCTCTTCTACTCAGGTATGTTTCCTGAATGAACTCTCTTCTTCTTCTAGTATTTCTGCACTGGAAACGCTGACGGTTGACCTTTACAATGCCCTCAATGGTAAATCGAAAGCTGAAATGCTTAACGTTGATCTTCAAGAGCAATTGAAGATTTTCCATTCTAAGATCAAAGAACTGACCTCTATCGAGGAAAATCTTAAAGATTAGGTTATTGTAAACCAAGTCATCACTGTTGAACGTGAGAAGGCTATCGTTGAGCGTGAGCAAGCAATCGCTGAACTCAAGGCCGTGAAAGCTACAATTGAAGGGTGGTGAAAAGCTTCCATCAAGGCCTCTGAGATCATTAATGCTCAGATCACCGCTAAGATAAAGACTGGTCTAGGATTCTCCTATGATCAGGACGAATGTGTTAAAGACAGGTTCATGCTCAAGTTCGGTACCTTCGTATCTTCTATTCCCAACACTTTTTCCTCTCAGTCCTCCTCTTTTACTGAGAGTCATCTTGAAGGAACTCCGTCGAGTTCTCGGTGCAAAGACAAAGGTAAATCTGTTGTCACAACATCCCTTCCCAAGAAGTCTAACAAGTCTAATAGATCTAGGTCTATTTCTTCAGCTTGTAAAGCTTCTTCCTCTTCAGGGACTAGGAAATCTGAATCTCATCAAAAATCTAAGTCACAGCTCAAGGTGAACTTTTCACCTAAGGAATCCAATTCCTCAAAGGTTCCTCCTAGAACCAATGAGAAGGGAATTCTTGGAGCTGGTCCTGCTTCTAGTCTAATACTTCCTGGCTCTAAAGCTACTCCTAGCTTTAGAAAGTGTAAACACTTCAGTGAGAAAACACATATTGCCAGCCAGCGTCCTTCTGCCACCAAAGCTGGTTCACCAGCTAAGGGCAAGAAAGTAGCCAAAGCTGAGAAATCAACGAAGGCGAAATCATCCACAAAGGCTGCACTAGCAACCAAGGTGAAGAAAACCATTGAAGCCTCTTCCTCAGGGTCAACGAAGACAACTCCTGCTGAAAAATCTTCAGCATCAGACGTTGTAGTTCCTACCACTGAAGCATTTTTAGGTTTAGTGAAGACTTCCACTGAAGCTACCTTGGTAGTGTCAGAGGTTGTTCCTCTTCCCACTCAAACCTCCTCAGGTTTGGTGATGCCATCTACTGATGCTGGTTCTTCAGCATCAGACGATGAAGCCTCTAACAAAGCTGGACCCCAATAGCTGGGTACTAATAGCATTCTTATTTTGTTTCCTTATACAGGATGTCAAAGGCATATGGTATCTGGACAGCGGTTATTCAAGACATATGACTGGAGATAAATCTCTTCTAACTCACTTCAAGAAAGAAAGAGGACCTTCCGTAACCTTCAGTGGAAACGAAAAAGGATATACCAAAGGTTTTGGTATATTAACCAATGGTGCAACAACTTTCAAACGTGTTACATATGTTGAAGGACTGAAGCACAATCTTCTTAGCATCAGCCAACTGTGTGATAAAGATTATACAGTTAAATTCTCAAAGAATTCATGTCATATTCTTGACAAAGATGATAAGGTTGCTCTAACCGGTTCTCGTCTACAGAACGTATATATCATCAACATGAATTCTTTCCTCATAGAGAATAGCTGCTTCTTTTCCAAAGCCTCATTAGATATTAACTAGTTATGGTACAAACGGCTATCTCATCTCAACTTCAAGAAACTCAGTGAGTTGTCAAGAAATGATCTTGTCACAGGTCTTCCTCAACACTCATTTGCAAAGGAATCTCTTTGCTCAGCTTGTGAAAAAAGAAAACACACAAGAGCTAGCTTTAAGTCAAAGCAAATCTCTTCAGTGACTGCGCCTCTTCAGCTGTTGCACATGGATCTCTTTGGTCCAGTCAACGTGCAATCCCTAGCTAGAAAGAAGTTCACACTTGTCATTGTTGATGAGTATGCCAGGTACACTTGGGTATTCTTTCTCAAATCCAAGGATGAAGCACTTGAAGAAATCATTTCGTTCATAAAAAATATAGAAGTATTAATCGATGTTAAATTACGATCTATCATAAGTGACCATGGTACTGGATTCAAAAATAGTACTATGGATAACTTCGTTGAGGACAAGGGAATCTCTCATAACTTTTCTTCAGTGAGAACTCCTCAACAAAATGGGGTCGTTGAAAGACGAAATCGAACAATCATTGAGGCTGCTCGATCAATGCTTAGCGAATCCCATCTCCCTACTCAATTCTGAGCTAAAATTGTCAACACCGCTTGTTTCACTCAAAACCGATCGCTGATCGTGAAAAGATTCAAGAAGACAGCCTATGAACTCTTCCATGGAAGAAATCCTTCCATAAGCTTTCTTCATATATTTGGTTGTACTTGTTTCATTCTAAACAAGCACAACCAACTTGGAAAGTTCAATCCCAAAGCTGATCAAGGAATTTTTCTTGGATATTATTATGTATCCAAAGCCTTCAGAGTTTTCAACAATGGAGGAATCTATTCATGTCACCTTTGATGAATCTCAGTCAGCTAATTCAAAACCCTTCTGAAATGATGAGGATGAATTAGAAAACTGGATGTTCTCTCACTATGGACAACCTGAAGCTTTTTTCAGTACTCCTCTAAACACTAAATATCTCGAAGCTGAAGCTGATCAACTCATCATTCCAGTTACAGCTAGTCACTCCACCGCATCTTCTTCAGAGATCGCTGTAGTGCCCATTAGCTGTGTTCCTCTACTTCAAACACTGACCCATCAGTGAATGAAATGCCTTCAGTTTCTGAATCTGTTTCAGCTGCTGAATCTGAAGCTCCTTTAGCAATAGTCCCTATTGCTGAAGAAATTGCTGCTGAAGCCTCATCTTCCATACCTGAACTTGCCTTTTCAGATGAAGCTCCTCTACCGGCTCAGCGATGGACTAAAAGCCATCCAATTCATCAAATTCTTGGTGATCTAGATGCAGGTATCAAGACACGTCGTGGTCTATGTAATATATGTCTTTTCGTCAACTTTCTTTCTTTAGTTGAACCCAAGAAAATCAATGATGCTATCTCTGACCCTAGTTGGGTTCTTGTTATGCAACAAGAGCTCATTGAGTTTGATAGAACAAAGTCCGGTACCTTGTCCCACGTCCATCTGACAAAATATGTGATAGGAACCAAATGGGACTATCGTAACAAGTTGAATGAAGATGGTGTGGTAACCCGCAACAATGGCTAGACTCGGAGCAATTCGACTCTTTCTAGCCTTTGCTGCCCATAGAGACTTCAAGGTCTTTCATATGGATGTAAAGAGCGCTTTCCTTAATGGAAAACTTCAAGAGGAAGTTTATGTTGAACAACCTCCAGGGTTTCCTGACCCTAAGTATCCAAACCACGTCTATAGGTCACATCATTCTCGTCCAAATTTATGTCGATGATATTATTTTTGGTTCCACTAATCCCTCTTTATGTTTTCGTTTCGCGAAACGCATGAAGAAAGAATATCAGATGAACATGATGGGAGAACTAACATTCTTTTTAGATCTCCAGATCAAACAAACTGATAAAGGTATCTTTATCAACCAAAGTAAGTATGTTCGAGACATGCTAAAAAAGTTTGATCTATCCAACAGTTCATCTATGAAGACTCCAATGACTCCTCCACTCATAATCACACTCT
This sequence comes from Cynara cardunculus var. scolymus, assembly GCF_001531365.2. Taxonomy (NCBI): domain Eukaryota; kingdom Viridiplantae; phylum Streptophyta; class Magnoliopsida; order Asterales; family Asteraceae; genus Cynara; species Cynara cardunculus. Next base: position 16,318 of record NW_020201173.1, on the reverse strand, counting down.
GTGCCGTCGTGACTGCAAACTGTGATAACCGGGTTCTGATCATTACCCTAGGTATTTGTTATGTGAATTAACTGTTTATGTGGATACATGCTTACGTAAATTTAATATGTGAGTATGTGTATTTTTATAATATGTAGATATATATATATATATATACATATATATGTGAATAAAATATATATGTGGAGTGTGTATGCATGAGGTGTATGCATAAGTTTATATGTGTATGTATGTAAGAAATATTATGTGTACATGCATGCATGTAGGTAAGGGCCTGGATGGCCGACCTTTCATGTTTTAGAAAGGTATAAAAGGGAGAGTTTTACCATCATTTCATTCCCTTGCCATTTATTTTTGAAATCTAAAGAGTGATTTGAAAAGAGTTGTCCGGTTATTTAAAAGAAGTTTGCAAGCTTCTTCAAAAACTGCGAATTCTCATAAGGTGAGTGATTTCTAAACCTTTTTACATAAAATTTGATACTGGGTTTATTTGAATGTTGATTATTATTGGAAAGAAATCATATATTTGTTTAAGGGTTTTATCCGGACAAAGGGTGACTGGATTAGGTTTAAATCGGACAAAGCTTGTCCGGATATTTCTTAAATCGGACAAGGTTGGGCGATTAAGCCCTTAACCGATCAAGCGTTAAGCGGTTTAGTTTTAAACCGGTTAAGCTTTAAGCGAGCTATGAATGATAAGAATGGTTAACATTTTGAACTGAGAAGGAGGAATACGATCATATGGTGACCGAGTTATTTTTAAATCGGTCGAGTTTTGGGCGATGTATTGTCCGGACTTGTTATCTGGGCAAGAGTGTTGGAATAATTTCAAGTGTTAAATCGGACAAGCCTTGGGCATGAGTTGTCCGGATTAGTAAATCAGACAAAAGGGACAAGTGTTGTCCGGACTTTATATCCGGATAACTTGTCCGGATAATTTCTTATTTGGAAATTTTTCATGAGTTTTATATTTTAGACTTTTTATATGGTTTAAAATGTATATTATTGGGTTTAATTATGGATTATAAAATGGGTATTTTAATATCTGTTTAAATAAAAAGATATGTTCCTACCAAGTGTGGTGACGTAAGTCTGTTTTGGTTTAGAACGAGATTTTTGGAAAATGTTTCCACCAAGCGTGGTGACGTAAGTCTGTTTTGGTATGAAACTATATTTTTGGGAAACCTTCCTACCAAGCATGGTGACATAAGTCTGTTTTGGTATGGAAGTAGATTTTGTAAATTGTTTCTACCAAGCATGGTGACGTAGTCTGTTTTGGTATGAAACTTGTTTTAAGTAATAGTTCCCCCAGACGTGGTGACTTTTGTCTGTTATGGTTTGGAACTGGGAATGGGTAGTTTCAGACGTGGTGACTGATGTATGTTATGATAAGTAACCCTGTTTTGATGGAGGAATAAGGATGATATATCAAGGAGAGGTGTACTTGGAATAAGGTGGCATTGTCATATGTGGATAMTATTATAACTCTTATTATTATTACTAATTGGATTTAATAACTTTGAGTCATCATTTTTTGTGACCTGATGAATTAAAGATATTATTTCTACTTAGAAATAATAATTTAGATGTTATTGAGAAGGGGAAAATAGTTTGTCATATCAGGCAAGTATTGCCCTAAATCTTTTCTGTTAATATTTATAAAGGAATGGTCTATTGATTCAAGAAGTTTTGGTTACAATATTTGTTTCATATTGAGAACATTGGATCTCTAATCAGAGATATTTTATAGAACTGAGGTTCTTGGGTATACTCTATTTTGCATGATATTGTGAACTGCATCATTTATTTGTAATGCAGAATATTTCTAAGCGAAATTACATTATCATATTTTGGTGTTCATCACACTGCATTTGCAAGGAAGGGATTTACTCACTAGAGCCATCTGGTCTAACCCTCATTTTCTGTTTTAAATTATGCAATGCAGGAATAGAGGGGTCCGGGGATATTAAAGGGAAAGGGAAAATGTTATTATTTTCGTAAGCTGTTGTCTGCTTTTGAAGATACATGTTGCATTACATGTAATAGTACAAGATTTGTTTTTGGAAATTTTTATATGTAGATTTTGTATATATAGTAATCATTGTACTAGTGGGACCTTATGATGTAAACTATATTTC